>NC_092236.1:34543765-34575524 GCF_036320965.1 Panulirus ornatus
ATTTATATATATATATAAATATATATATTATATATATAAAAATATATATATATATATATAAATAAAATAAATATATATACTATATATATTAATATATGTTATAAAAATATCATATGTATATATTTCATAAAGGATCACAATTTTTCGCGAGAACAAGTTATTCCTATAAGTCCACGGGGAAATACGATAATTTCCCAACTGAACTTTCATGTAAAATTCACATCATCAGGGAGACGCAAGAGCAAAATATAACAGTTAGTTGAAATACATCGAAGACGTGAAGCTAGGACGCCAAAAAAGGTTCTTGATGTGGGAGGCAAGTTGTCAGAAGCAGTGAAATGTTTTTATCGAGGATGTAAGGCATGTGTACGTGTAGGAAGTGAGGAAAGTGATTGGTTCTCATTGAATTTTGATTTTCGGAAGGGCTATGTGATGTCTCCATGGTTGTTTATTTTGTTTATGGACTGAATCATAGGGGAGGTGAATGCAAGCGTTTTTTAAAGGGGCAAAATGCAGTCTGTTGTGGATGAGAGAGCTTGGGAAGGGAGTCTGTTGTTGTTTGCTAGTAATACAGTGGTTATGGCTTATTCGTGTTAGAAACTTTAGAAGCTGGTGACTGAGTTTGGTAAATTGTGTGAAAGAAGAAAGACGAGAGTAAATATGAATAAGAGCAAGGTTATTAGGTACAGTAGTGTTGAGGGACAACTCAATTGGGAGTTAAGTTTGAATGGAGAAAAACTGGAGGAAGTGAAGTGTTTTACATGTCTAGGAGTGGATTTAGCAGCGGATGGAACCATGGAAGTGGAAGCGTATCATAGGGTGGGGGAGAGGGCGAAGGTTCTGGGATCGTTGAACAATGTGTGGAAGGCGAGAACAATATCTCGGAAAGCAAAAGTGGGTATGTTTGAATGAATGGTGGTTGCAACAATGTTATATGGTTGCGAAGCGTGGGCTATAGATAGAGTTGTGCGGAGGAGGGTTGGATGTGCTGGAAATATGTTTGAGGACAATTTGTTGTGTGAGGTGGTTTGATCGAGTAAGTAATAATAAGTTAAGAGAGATGTGTGGTAATAAAAAGAATGTTGTTGAGAGGGCAGAAGAGGGTGTTTGAAAAATGGTTTGGTCTCATGGAGAGAATGAGTGAGGAATAATTGACCAAGAGGATATATGTGTCAGAGGTGGAGGGATGGAGAAGTGGTAGACCAAATTGGAGGTTGAAAGATGAAGTGCTGCCAATGGGATGAACCAGGGCATTTAAAGTGTCTGGGGTAAACCATGGAAAGTTTTTTAGGGCCTGGATGTGGAAAGGGAGCTGTAGTTTCGGTGCATTATTACATGATAGCTAGTGACTGAGTGTGAACGAATGTGGCCTTTGTTGTCTTTTCCTATCGCTACCTCGAGCACATGCGGGGGGAGGGGATTGTTATACCAAATATACCAAATTGTATACCAAATTGTTATACCAAACTGTATACACAATCAATCACCCAAACCCTCTCTCTTCGCACACCACCTCGACCAAAACACCCTATATCTGCCACTCTATCGTCTAACACACCCAACAAATCTTCAAAGTACTTACATCCTTACTTTCCCACATCACCACTACTTGTTATCACTTCCCCATTAGCCCCCTTCACCGATGTTTGCTCCTGCTTTCTTGACTTATGCACTTTATTTGCCTCCTTCCTAAACATCTCTCACCCCAACTCTCACTTGCCCCTAGACGCTTCACATGCCCTGGATCAATCCATTGACAGCACGTGGACCACGGTATATCACATCGTTCCAATTCACTCTATTCCTTGCACGCTTTCACCCTCCTGCATGTTCAGGTCTCGATCACTCAAAATCTTTTTTACTCTATCTTTCCACTTCCAATTTGTTCTCCCACTTCTCTTCGTTCCCTATACCTCTGACACATATATCCTCTATGTCAATCTTTCCTCACTTAATCTATCCATGTGACCAAACGATTCCAAAACACCCTCTTCTGCTCTCTCAACCACACTTTTTATTACCACATATCTCTCTTACCGTTCCATTACTTATTAGATTAAACCACCTCACACCAAATATTGTCCTCAAACATCTCATTTCCAGCACATCCACATTTCTCCGCACAACCCTATCTATACCTCACGCCTCGCAAACATAGAACATTGTTGGAACCACTATTCCTTCAAACATACCCATTTTTGCTTTCCAACATAACTTTCTCGACTTCCACACATTTTTGAGCGCTCCCGGAAATTTCGCCCCCTCTCCCTCCCTATGATTCACTTCCACATCCATGGTTACATCCGCTGCCAAATCCACTCCCAGATATCAAAAACACTGCACTTCCTCCAGTTTTTCTCCATTCCCAGTTGACATATCCCTCAACCGTACTGTATCTAATAACCTTGCTCTTATTCACATTAACTCTCAGCTTTCTTGTTTCACACACTTTACCAAACTCAGTCACCAGCTTCTGCAGTTTCTCACCCGAATCAGCCACCAGCGCCGTATGATCAGCGAACAAAAACTGATTCACTTCCTAAGTTCTCTCATCCACAACAGACTCCATACTTGCCTCTCTTTCCAAAACTCTTGCATTCACCGCCCTAACAACCCCCTCCATAAAATTATACAACCATGGAGATGTCACGCACTCTTGCCGCAAACCATCATTCACTGAGAACCAATCACTTTCATCTATTCCTATACGTACACATGCCTTACATCCTCTATAAAAACTTTTCACTGCTTCTAACAACTTACCTCTCACACCATATATTCTTAATACCTTCCATAGAGCATCTCTATTAACTCTATCATATGCCTTCTCCAGATCCATAAATGTTACATACAAATCCATTTACTTCTATAAATATTTCATACAAATATTATTTAAAGCAAACAAATGATCCACACATCCTGTACCACTTCTGAAACAACAATGCTCTTCCCTACTCTAATGCTCTGTACATACCTTCACCCTCTCAATCAATACCCTCCCATATAGTTTCCCAGGAATACTCAACAACTGTAATTTGAAATTTGTAATTTATAATCTACAATTTGAGCACTCACTCTTACCCTCTTTGCCTTTGTACAATGGCACTATGTAAGCATTCCACCAGTCCTCAGGCATCTCACCAAGAGTCATACATACAATGAATAACCTTACAAACAGGTCAACAATAGAGTCATCCCCTTTTTTAATAAATTCCACTGAAGTACCTTCCAAACCCGCTGCCTTGCCGCCCTTCATCTTCCGCAAAGTTTTTACTACCTCTTTTCTGCTTAACAAATCATTCTCCTTAACTCTCTCACTTTGCACACCACATCGACCAAAACACCCTATGTCTGCCACCCTGTCATCAAACACATTCATCATTGCTCTACCTCGCTAACCTAGTAGACACCGTCAAAGTATAATAAATAAATAAATAAATAAATATATATATATATATATATATATATATATATATATATATATATATATATATATATATATATATATTTTTTTTTTTTTTTTTCTATACTTTGTCGCTGTCTCCCGCGTTTGCGAGGTAGCGCAAGGAAACAGACGAAAGAAATGGCCCAACCCCCCCCCATACACATGTATATACATACGTCCACACACGCAAATATACATACCTACACAGCTTTCCATGGCTTACCCCAGACGCTCCACTTGCCCTGATTCAATCCACTGACAGCACGTCAACCCCGGTATACCACATCGCTCCAATTCACTCTATTCCTTGCCATCCTTTCACCCTCCTGCATGTTCAGGCCCCGATCACACAAAATCTTTTTCACTCCATCTTTCCACCTCCAATTTGGTCTCCCTCTTCTCATTGTTCCCTCCACCTCCGACACATATATCCTCTTGGTCAATCTTTCCTCACTCATCCTCTCCATGTGCCCAAACCACTTCAAAACACCCTCTTCTGCTCTCTCAACCACGCTCTTTTTATTTCCACACATCTCTCTTACCCTTACGTTACTCACTCGATCAAACCACCTCACACCACACATTGTCCTCAAACATCTCATTTCCAGCACATCCATCCTCCTCCGCACAACTCTATCCATAGCCCACGCCTCGCAACCATACAACATTGTTGGAACCACTATTCCTTCAAACATACCCATTTTTGCTTTCCGAGATAATGGTCTCGACATCCACACATTCTTCAAGGCCCCCAGAATTTTCGCCACCTCCCCCACCCTATGATCCACTTCCGCTTCCATGGTTCCATCCGCTGCCAGATCCACTCCCAGATATCTAAAACACTTCACTTCCTCCAGTTTTTCTCCATTCAAACTCACCTCCCAATTGACTTGACCCTCAACCCTACTGTACCTAATAACCTTGCTCTTATTCACATTTACTCTTAACTTTCTTCTTCCACACACTTTACCAAACTCAGTCACCAGCTTCTGCAGTTTCTCACATGAATCAGCCACCAGCGCTGTATCATCAGCGAACAACAACTGACTCACTTCCCAAGCTCTCTCATCCCCAACAGACTTCATACTTGCCCCTCTTTCCAAAACTCTTGCATTTACCTCCCTAACAACCCCATCCGTAAACAAATTAAACAAGCATGGAGACATCACACACCCCTGCCGCAAACCTACATTCACTGAGAACCAATCACTTTCCTCTCTTCCTACACGTACACATGCCTTACATCCTCGATAAAAACTTTTCACTGCTTCTAACTACTTTCCTCCCACACCATATATTCTTAATACCTTCCACAGAGCATCTCTATCAACTCTATCATATGCCTTCTCCAGATCCATAAATGCTACATACAAATCCATTTGCTTTTCTAAGTATTTCTCACATACATTCTTCAAAGCAAACACCTGATCCACACATCCTCTACCACTTCTGAAACCACACTGCTCTTCCACAATCTGATGCTCTGTACATGCCTTCACCCTCTCAATCAATACCCTCCCATATAATTTACCGGGAATACTCAACAAACTTATACCTCTGTAATTTGAGCACTCACTCTTATCCCCTTTGCCTTTGCACAATGGCACTATGCACGCATTCCGCCAATCCTCAGGCACCTCACCATGAGTCATACATACAGTAAATAACCTTACCAACCAGTCAACAATACAGTCACCCCCTTTTTTAAAAAATTCCACTGCAATACCATCCAAACCTGCTGCCTTGCCGGCTTTCATCTTCCGCAAAGCTTTCACTACCTCTTCTCTGTTTACCAAATCATTTTCCCTAACCCTCTCACTTTGCACACCACCTCGACCAAAACACCCTATATCTGCCACTCTATCATCAAACACATTCAACAAACCTTCAAAATACTCACTCCATCTCCTTCTAACATCACCACTACTTGTTATCACCTCCCCATTTGCGCCCTTCACTGAAGTTCCCATTTGCTCCCTTGTCTTACGCACTTTATTTACCTCCTTCCAGAACATCTTTTTATTCTCCCTAAAATTTAATGATACTCTCTCACCCCAACTCTCATTTGCCCTTTTTTTCACCTCTTGCACCTTTCTCTTGACCTCCTGTTTCTTTCCTTTATACATCTCCCACTCAATTGCATTTTTTCCCTGCAAAAATCGTCCAAATGCCTCTCTCTTCTCTTTCACTAATACTCTTACTTCTTCATCCCAGAACTCACTACCCTTTCTAATCAACCCACCTCCCACTCTTCTCATGCCACAAGCATCTTTTGCGCAATCCATCACTGATTCCCTAAATACATCCCATTCCTCCCCCACTCCCCTTACTTCCATTGTTCTCACCTTTTTCCATTCTGTACTCAGTCTCTCCTGGTACTTCCTCACACAGGTCTCCTTCTCAAGCTCACTTACTCTCACCACCCTCTTCACCCCAACATTCACTCTTCATATATATATATATATATTTTTTTTTTCTCTCTCTCTCTCTTTTTTTTCTTACTATTATTATACTTTGTTGATGTCTCCCACGTTAGCGAGGTATAGCAAGGAAATAGACAAAAGATTGGCCCATCCCACCCACATACACATGTATATGCATATACGTCCACAACGCATTGTACTCAAGCATCTTATTTCCAGCACATCCACCCTCCTCCGCACAACTCTATCTACAGCCCACGCTTCGCAACGATACAACAATGTTGGAACGACTATTCCTTCAAACATACACTTTTTTACCTTCCAAGATAACGCTTTCGACTTTAACACATTTTTCAACGCTCATTGAACTTTCGCCCCCTCCCCCATCCCATGATTCATTTCCACTTCCATGGTTCTATCCGCTGCCAAATCCATTCCCAGATATCTAAAACAATTCACTTCCTCTAGTTTTCCTTTATCCAAGCTTACTTCCCAATTGATTTGTCCCTAAACCATAATGTACTTGAAAATCTTGCTTTTATTCACATTTACCGTCAGCTTTCATCTTTCACACACTTTCCTTAGCTCTCTCATCCCCAACAGACTTCATACTTGCCCCTCTTTCCAAAGCTCTTGCATTCACATCCCTAACAACTCCACCCATAAACAAAGTAACAGCATGGAGACATCACGCATCCCTGCTGCAAACCAACATTCAATGAGAACCAATCAATTTTCTCTCTTCCTACACGTACACATGCCTTACATCCTCGATAAAAACTTTTCACTGCTTCTAACACCTTGCCTTCCACACCAATATTCTTAATACCTTCCACAGAGCATCTCTATCAACTTTATCATATGCGTTCTCCAGATCCATAAATGCTACAGACAAATCCATTTCCTTTTCTAAGTATTTCTCACATACATTTTCATAAGCAAACACCTGATCTACAAATTTTCTACCACCTCTGAAACCACACTGCTCTTCCCCAGTCTTATGCTCCATAAATGCCTTTACCCTCTCAGTCAATACCCATCCATATGATTTCCCATGAATACTCAACAGAGTATTGGCAGAGTTTGGTAAAGTGTGTGAAAGAAAAAAGTTAAGAGTAAATGTTCATAAGAGCAAGGTTATTAGGTACAGTAGGGTTGAGGGTCAAGTCAATTGGGAGGTAAGTTTGAATGGAGAAAAACTGGAGGAAGTAAAGTGTTTTAGATATCTGGGAGTGGATCTGGCAGCGGATGGAAACATGGAAGCGGAGGTGAATTATAGGATGGGGTAGGGGGCGAAAATCCTGGGAGCCTTGAAGAATCTCTGGAAGTCGAGAACATTATCTCGGAAAGCAAAATTGGGTATGTTTGAAGGAATAGTGGTTCCATCAATGTTGTATGGTTGCGAGGCGTGGGCTATGGATAGAGGGTGTTTTGAAATGGTTTGGTCACATGGAGAGAATGAGTGAGGAAAGATTGACCTAGAGGATATATGTGTCGGAGGTGGAGAGAACGAAGAGAAGTGGGAGACCAAATTGGAAGTGGAGAGATGGAGAGAAAAAGATTTTGGGTGATCGGGGACTGAACATGCAAGAGGGTGAAAGGAGGGCAAGGAATAGAGTGATCGATGAGGTATACCTGGGATGACTTGCTGTCAGTGGATTGAACCAGGGCATGTGAAGCGCCTGGGGTAAACCATGGAAAGTTGTGTGGGGCTTGGATGTGGAAAGGGAGCTGTGGTTTCGGTCATTATTGCAAGACAGCTAGAGACTGAGTGTGAACGAATGGGGCCTTTGTTGTCTTTTCCTAGTGCTACCTCGGGGGATGGTATTCCATGTGTGGCGAGGTGGCGATGGGAATGAATAAAGGTAGACAGTGTTAATTGAGTGCATGGGTATATATGTATGTGTCTGAGTGTATATATATGTGTACATTGAGATGTATAGGTATGTATATTTGCGTGTTTGGACGTGTATGCATATACGTTGTGTATGGGGGTGGGTTGGGCCATTTCTTTCGTGTTTCCTTGCGCTACCTCGCAAACGCGGGAGACAGCGACAAAGCAAAATGAATAAATATAAATAAATATATATATATATATATATATATATATATATATATATATATATATATATATATATATATTTTTTTTTTTTTTTTCTTGCTTTGTCGCTGTCTCCCGCGTTTTCGAGGTAGCGCAAGGAAACAGACGAAAGAAATGGCCCAACCCACCCACATACACATGTATATACATACACGTCCACACACGCAAATATATATACCTACACAGCTTTCCATGGTTTACCCTAGACGCTTCACATACCCTGATTCAATCCATTGACAGCACGTCAACCCCGGTATACCACATCGATCCAATTCACTCTATTCCTTGCCCTCCTTTCACCCTCCTGCATGATCAGGTCCCGATCACAAAAAATCTTTTTCACTCCATCTTTCCACCTCCAATTTTGTCTCCCACTTCTCCTCGTTCCCTACACCTCCGACACATATATCCTCTTAGTCAATCTTTCCTCACTCATTCTCTCCATGCGCCCAAACGATTTTAAAACACCCTCTTCTGCTCTCTCAACCACGCTCTTTTTATTTCCACACATCTCTCTTACCCTTACGTTACTTACTCGATCAAACCACTTCACACCAAATATTGTCCTCAAACATCTCATTTCCAGCATATCCACCCTCCTGCGCACAACTCTATCCATAGCCCACGACTTGCAACCATACAAAATTTTTGGAACCACTATTCCTTCAAATATACCCATTTTTGCTTTCCGAGATAATGTTCTCGAATTCCACACATTCTTCAAGGCTCCCAGGATTTTCGCCCCCTCCCCCACCCTATGATCCACTTCCGCTTCCAAGGTTCCATCCGCTGCCAGATCCACTTCCAGATATCTAAAACACTTTACTTCCTATAGTTTTTCTCCATTTAAACTTACCTCCCAATTGACTTGACCCTCAACTCTACTGTACCTCATAACCTTACTCTTATTCACGTTTACTCAACTTTCTTCTTTCACACACTCTACCAAACTCAGTAACCAGCTTCTGCAGTTTCTCATATGAATCAGCCACCAGCGCTGTATATATATATATATATATATATATATATATATATATATATATATATATATATATATATATATATATATATATATATATATATATATTTTTATTATCATTATACTTTGTCGCTGTCTCCCGCGTTTGCGAGGTAGCGCAAGGAAACAGACGAAAGAAATGGCCCAACCCCCCCCCCCCCCCCATACACATGTACATACATACGTCCACACACGCAAATATACATACCTACACAGCTTTCCATGGTTTACCCCAGACGCTTCACATGGCCTGCTTCAATCCACTGACAGCACGTCAACCCCGGTATACCACATCGCTCCAATTCTCTCTATTCCTTGCCCTCCTTTCACCCTCCTGCATGCTCAGGCCCCGATCATACAAAATGTTTTTCACTTCATCTTTCCACCTCCAATTTGGTCTCCCTCTTCTCCTTGTTCCCTCCACCTCCGACACATATATCCTCTTGGTCAATCTTTCCTCACTCATCCTCTCCATGTGCCCATACCACTTCAAAACACACTCTTCTGCTCTCTCAACCACGCTCTTTTTATTTCCACACATCTCTCTTACCCTTACGTTACTCACTCGATCAAACCACCTCACACCACACATTGTCCTCAAACATCTCATTTCCAGCACATTCATCCTCCTGCGCACAACTCTATCCATAGCCCACGCCTCGCAACCATAGAACATTGTTGGAACCACTATTCCTTCAAACATACCCATTTTTGCTTTACGAGATAATGTTCTCGACTTCCACACATTCTTCAAGGCCCTCAGGATTTTCGCCCCCTCCCCCACCCTATGATCCACTTCCGCTTCCATGGTTCCATCCGCTGCCAGATCCACTCCCAGATATCTAAAACACTTCACTTCCTCCAGTTTTTCTCCATTCAAACTCACCTCCCAATTGACTTGACCCTCAACCCTACTGTACCTATTAACCTTGCTCTTATTCACATTTACTCTTAACTTTCTTCTTCCACACACTTTTCCAAACTCAGTCACCAGCTTCTGCAGTTTCTCACATGAATCAGCCACCAGCGCTGTATCATCAGCGAACAACAACTGACTCACTTCCCAAGCTCTCTCATCCCCAACAGACTTCATACTTGCCCCTCTTTCCAAAACTCTTGCATTTACTTGCATTTATATATATATATATATATATATATATATATATATATATATATATATATATATATATATATATATATATATATATATATATATATATGTATATATATATATATATATATATATATATATATATATATATATATATATATATATATATATATATATATATATATATATATATATATATAAATATATATATATATATATATATATATATATATATATATATATATATATATATATATATATATATTTATATATATATATATATATATATATATATATATATATATATATATATATATATATATATATATGTATATATATATATATATATATATACATATATATATATATATATACATATATATATATATTTTTTTTTTTTTTTGCTTTGTCGCTGTCTCCCGCGTTTGCGAGGTAGCGCAAGGAAACAGACGAAAGAAATGGCCCAACCCACCCCCATACACATGTATATACATACGTCCACACACGCAAATATACATACCTACACAGGTTTCCATGGTTTACCCCAGAAGCTTCACATGCCCTGATTCAATCCACTGACAGCACGTCAACCCCGTTATACCACATCGCTCCAATTCACTCTATTCCTTGCCCTCCTTTCACCCTCCTGCATGTTCAGGCCCCGATCATACAAATCTCTCTTACCCTTACTTCTTACCGATCAACCACCTCACACCACAATTGTCCTCAACATCTATTTCAGCAATCATCTCCTGCGCACCTCTACCATAGCCACGCCTCAACCATAAAATTGTTGGACCACTATTCCTTCAACATACCATTTTTGTTCCGAGATAATTTCTGATTCACATCTTCAAGGTCAAGATTTCGCCCCCTCCCCCACCTATATCCATTCCGCTTCCATGGTTCCATCGTCCAGATCCCTCCCAGATATCTAAACACTTTACTTCCCAGTTTTTCTCATAACACTCCATTGACTGACCCTCAACCCTCTGTACTAATAACCTTGCCTTTCACATTTACCTTAACTTCTTTTCACACACTTCAAACCAGTCACATTCTGCAGTTTCTCACAGAATAGCACAGCGCTGTATCATCACGAACAACAACGACTCACTTCCAACTCTCTCATCACAGACTCTCTTCCCTCTTTCCCTTTTTTATTTTTTTATTATTATATTTCTTTCTTTTATAAAAAAAAAAATCAAAATACATTTATAATATAAAAATAATATAATTTTGACAATTAATTATTAATATAAGCATAATATACAATCTAATTATTTTTTTTTTATTGATTAGATCACTAACAAAATCTTTCACTCCATCTTTCCACCTCCAATTTGGTCTCCCTCTTCTCCTGTTCCCTCCACTCCGACACATATATCCTCTTGGTCAATCTTTCCTCACTCATTCTCTCCATGTCCCAAAAACACTTCAAGACCACCTCTTCTGCTCTCTCAACCACGCTCTTTTTATTTCCACACATCTCTCTTACCCTTAACATCAACAAATCTTTTTCACTCCATCTTTCCACTCCAATTGGTCTCCCTCTTCTCCCGTTCCCCCCTCCGACAGCATATATCCTTTGGTCAATCTTTCCTCACTCATTTCTCCCATGTGCCCAACATTCAAGCACCCTCTTCTGCCCCTCAACACGCTCTTTTTATTCCACACATCTCTCTTACCCTTACGTTACTTACTCGATCAAACCACCTCACACCACATATTGTCCTCAAACATCTCATTTCCAGCACATCCATCCTCCTGCGCACCACTCTATCCATAGCCCACGCCTCGCAACCATACAAAATTGTTGGAACCACTATTCCTTCAAACATACCCATTTTTGCTTTCCGAGATAATGTTCTTGACTTCCACACATTCTTCAAGGATCCAAGAATTTTCGCCCCCTCCCCCATCCTATGATCCACTTCCGCTTCCATGGTTCCATCCGTTGCCAGATCCTCTCCCAGATATCTAAAACACTTTACTTCCTCCAGTTTTTCTCCATTCAAACTTACCTCCCAATTGACTTGACCCTCAACCCTTCTGTACCTAATAACCTTGCCCTTATTCACATTTACTCTTAACTTTCTTCTTTCACACACTTTACCAAACTCAGTCACCAACTTCTGCAGTTTCTCACATGAATCAGCCACCAGCGCTGTATCATCAGCGAACAACAACTGACTCACTTCCCAAGCTCTCTCATCCACAAGATACTTCATACTTGCCCCTCTTTCCCCTATATATATATATATTTTTTTTTTATTATTATACTTTGTCGCTGTCTCCTGCGTTTGCGAGGTAGCGCAAGAAAACAGACGAAAGAAATGGCCCAACCCCCCCCATGGACATGTATATACATACGTCCACACACGCAAATATACATACCTACACAGCTTTCCATGGCTTACCCCAGACGCTTCACATGCCTTGATTCAATCCACTGACAGCACGTCAACCCCGGTATACCACATCGCTCCAATTCACTCTATTCCTTGCCCTCCTTTCACCCTCCTGCATGTTCAGGCCCCGATCACACAAAATCTTTTTCACTCCATCTTTCCACCTCCAATTTGGTCTCCCTCTTCTCCTTGTTCCCTCCACCTCCGACACATATATCCTCTTGGTCAATCTTTCCTCACTCATTCTCTCCATGTCCCCAAACCACTTCAAGACACCCTCTTCTGCTCTCTCAACCACGCTCTTTTTATTTCCACACATCTCTCTTACCCTTACGTTACTCACTCGATCAAACCACCTCACACCACACATTGTCCTCAAACATCTCATTTCCAGCACATCCATCCTCCTGCGCACAACTCTATCCATAGCCCACGCCTCGCAACCATACAACATTGTTGGAACCACTATATATATATATATATATATATATATATATATATATATATATATATATATATATATATATATATATATATATATATATATATGTATCTATATATATGTATATATATATATATATATATATATATATATATATATATATATATATATATATATATATATATATATATATATATATATATATATATATATATATATATTCTTTTTTTTTCAAACTATTCGCCACTTCCCGCATCAGCAAGGTAGCGTTAAGAACAGAGGACTGGGCCCCTGAGGGAACATCCTTACCTGGCACCATTCTCTGTTCCTTCTTTTGGAAAATTAAAAAAAAAACAAGAGGGGAAGATTTCCAGCCCCCCGCTCCCTCTCCTTTTAGTCGCCTTGTGCGCCACGCAGGGAATAGGTGGGAAGTATTCTTTCTCCCTATCCCCAGGGATAATATATATATATATATATATATATATATATATATATATGTATATATATATATATATATATATATATATATATATATATATATATATATATATATATATATATATATATATATATATATATATATATATATTTTTATATATATATATATATATATATATATATATATATATATATATATATATATATATATATATATATATATATATATATATATATATATATATATATATATATATATATAGATATATATATATATATATATATATATAAATATATATATATATATATATATATATATATATATATATATATATATATATATATATATATATATATATATATATATATATATATATATATATATATATATATATATATATATTTGGATGGTATTGCAGTGGAATTTATTAAAAAAGGGGGTGACTGTATTGTTGACTGGTTGGTAAGGTTATTTAATGTATGTATGACTCATGGTGAGGTGCCTGAGGATTGGCGGAATGCGTGCATAGTGCCATTGTACAAAGGCAAAGGGGATAAGAGTGAGTGCTCAAATTACAGAGGTATAAGTTTGTTGAGTATTCCTGGTAAATTATATGGGAGGGTATTGATTGAGAGGGTGAAGGCATGTACAGAGCATCAGATTGGGGAAGAGCAGTGCGGTTTCAGAAGTGGTAGAGGATGTGTGGATCAGGTGTTTGCTTTGAAGAATGTATGTGAGAAATACTTAGAAAAGCAAATGGATTTGTATGTAGCATTTATGGATCTGGAGAAGGCATATGATAGAGTTGATAGAGATGCTCTGTGGAAGGTATTAAGAATATATGGTGTGGGAGGCAAGTTGTTAGAAGCAGTGAAAAGTTTTTATCGAGGATGTAAGGCATGTGTACGTGTAGGAAGAGAGGAAAGTGATTGGTTCTCAGTGAATGTAGGTTTGCGGCAGGGGTGTGTGATGTCTCCATGGTTGTTTAATTTGTTTATGGATGGGGTTGTTAGGGAGGTAAATGCAAGAGTCCTGGAAAGAGGGGCAAGTATGAAGTCTGTTGGGGATGAGAGAGCTTGGGAAGTGAGTCAGTTGTTGTTCGCTGATGATACAGCGCTGGTGGCTGATTCATGTGAGAAACTGCAGAAGCTGGTGACTGAGTTTGGTAAAGTGTGTGGAAGAAGAAAGTTAAGAGTAAATGTGAATAAGAGCAAGGTTATTAGGTACAGTAGGGTTGAGGGTCAAGTCAATTGGGAGGTGAGTTTGAATGGAGAAAAACTGGAGGAAGTGAGGTGTTTTAGATATCTGGGAGTGGATCTGTCAGCGGATGGAACCATGGAAGCGGAAGTGGATCATAGGGTGGGGGAGGGGGCGAAAATTTTGGGAGCCTTGAA
Organism: Panulirus ornatus; assembly: GCF_036320965.1. Taxonomy (NCBI): domain Eukaryota; kingdom Metazoa; phylum Arthropoda; class Malacostraca; order Decapoda; family Palinuridae; genus Panulirus; species Panulirus ornatus. The sequence continues at coordinate 34,558,550 of NC_092236.1, forward strand.
AAATGTGTGGAAGTCGAGAACAGTATCTCGGAAAGCAAAAATGGGTATGTTTGAAGGAATAGTGGTTCCAACAATGTTGTATGGTTGCGAGGCGTGGGCTATGGATAGAGTTGTGCGCAGGAGGATGGATGTGCTGGAAATGAGATGTTTGAGGACAATGTGTGGTGTGAGGTGGTTTGATCGAGTAAGTAACGTAAGGGTAAGAGAGATGTGTGGAAATAAAAAGAGCGTGGTTGAGAGAGCAGAAGAGGGTGTTTTGAAATGGTTTGGTCACATGGAGAGAATGAGTGAGGAAAGATTGACCAAGAGGATATATGTGTCGGAGGTGGAGGGAACGAGGAGAAGAGGGAGACCAAATTGGAGGTGGAAAGATGGAGTGAAAAAGATTTTGTGTGATCGGGGCCTGAACATGCAGGAGGGTGTGAGGAGGGCAAGGAATAGAGTGAATTGGAGCGATGTGGTATACAGGGGTTGACGTGCTGTCAGTGGAGTGAATCAGGGCATGTGAAGCGTCTGGGGTAAACCATGGAAAGGTGTGTAGGTATGTATATTTGCGTGTGTGGACGTGTGTATGTACATGTGTATGGGGGGGGGTGGGGTTGGGCCATTTCTTTCGTCTGTTTCCTTGCGCTACCTCGCAAACGCGGGAGACAGCGACAAAGTATAAAAAAAAAAAAAAAAAAAAAATATATATATATATATATATATATATATATATATATATATATATATATATATATATATATATATATATGTATATATATATGGGAGGGTATTGATTGAGAGGGTGAAGGCATGTACAGAGCATCAGATTGGGGAAGAGCAGTGTGGTTTCTGAAGTGGTAGAGGATGTGTGGATCAGGTGTTTGCTTTGAAGAATGTATGTAAGAAATACTTAGAAAAGCAAATGGATTTGTATGCAGCATTTATGGATCTGGAGAAGGCATATGATAGAGTTGATAGAGATGCTGTGTGGAAGGTATTAAGAATATATGGTGTGGGAGGCAAGTTGTTAGAAGCAGTGAAATGTTTTTATCGAGGATGTAAGGCATGTGTACGTGTAGGAAGAGAGGAAAGTGATTGGTTTTCAGTGAATGTAGGTTTGCTGCAGGGGTGTGTGATGTCTTCATGGTTGTTTAATTTGTTTATGGATGGTGTTGTTAGGGAGGTGAATGCAAGAGTTTTGGAAAGATGGGCAAGTATGCAGTCTGTTGGGGATGAGAGAGCTTGGGAAGTGAAGTAGTCGTTGTTCGCTGATGATACAGCGCTGGTGGCTGATTCATTTGAGAAACTGCAGAAGCTGGTGACTGAATTTGGTAAAGTGTGTGAAAGAAGAAAGTTAAGAGTAAATGTGAATAAGAGCAAGGATATTAGGTACAGTAGAGTTGAGGGTCAAGTCAATTGGGAGGTAAGTTTGAATGGAGAGAAACTGGAGGAAGTAAAGTGTTTTAGATATCTGGGAATGGATCTGGCAGCGGATGGAACCATGGAAGTGGAAGTGAATCATTGGGTGGGGGAGGGGGCGAAAATCCTGGGAGACTTGAAGAATGTGTGGAAATCGAGATCATTATTTCGGAAAGCAAAAATTTTTATGTTTGAGGGAATAGTGGTTCCAACTATGTTGTATGGTTGTGAGGCGTGGGCTATGGATAGAGGTGTGCGCAGGAGGGTGGATATGCTGGAAATGAGATGTTTGAGGACAATATGTGGTGTGAGATGGTTTGATCGAGTAAGTTATATAAGGGTCAGAGAGATGTGTGGAAATAAAAAGAGCGTGGTTGAAAGAGCAGAAGATGTTGTTTTGTAATGGTTTGGGCACATGGAGAGAATGAGTGGGGAATGATTGACCAAGAGGATATATATGTCGGAGGTGGAGGGAAGGAGGAGAAGTGGGAGACCAAATTGGACATGTCAAGATGGAGTAAAAAAGATTTTGAGTGATCGGGGCCTGAACATGCAGGAGTGTGAAAGGCGGGCAAGGAATAGAGCGAATTGGATTGTTGTGGTATACCGGGGTCGACGTGCTGTCAATGGATTGAATCAGGGCATGTGAAGCGTCTGGGGTAAACCATGGAAAGTCCTGTGGGGCCTGGATGTGGAAAGGGAGATGTGATTTCGGTGCATTATTACATGACAGCTAGAGACTGAGCGTGAACGGATGGGTTTTTTTTTTGTCTTTTCCTAGCGCTACCTCGCACACATGAGGGGGGAGGGGGATGGTATTCCATGCGTGGCGAGGTGGCGATGGGAATAAATAAAGGCAGACAGTATGAATTATGTACATGTGTATATATGTATATGTCTGTGTGTGTATATATATATATATATATATATATATATATATATATATATATATATATATATATATATATATATATATATATATATATATATATATATATATATATATATATATATATATATATATATATATGTGTACATTAAGATGTATAGGTATGTATATTTGCGTGTGTGGACGTGTATGTATATACATGTGTATGGGTTGTGTTGGGCCATTTCTTTCGTCCGTTTCCTTGCGCTACCTCGCAAACGCGGGAGACAGCGAATAAACAAAATAATGATAAATATATATATACATATATATACATATGTGTGTGTGTGTGTGTGTGTGTGTGTGTGTGTGTGTGTGTGTGTGCGTGTGTGTGTGTGTGTGAGTGTGTGTGATCGAATACAATCGAATACAATATTGAAGATGAAGACGAATCTTTAAACAGCAAAAGAATAAAAATAATTTCTCTGGACTTGAATCCTAAAGCCATATCCATAAATCCAAAAATATTTTATATGTTTTCTATGCTTCTGTGTACTGTTTACTTTGATTTAAGCAACAAATTATCTATTAGCCCTAGAGTTATACCTCATCTACTCTTTGTTTTTTATCAAAGTTGATATTGCATGCCTTTTCGTTTTAGCCACCGATATGGTAAAGTTCGCATTTACCGATATGAAAATGCATTTGCAATCTATGAGCCCACCCAGCCCATCAGTTTCTTATTTCAATTTTTGAAACCGTTAGACATCTATTTTCATTTGCAGATTTATTTCCCATTTTCACATTAAACAACAGATTTTAAACTATTGCGATACAACCCATAATCTATAGCATTAATGTATGTGAAAAAGAGTTACGGCCCACTTGTTACGTCTAAACATCCTGAGGCTTGCCCATTAAAAATAGCTGTTGACGGCCAGTCAATCAATTTCTTATCCACGGAAGTACTACTCCATCAACGCCATGTGAACTAATTTTTGCTAGCAAACTTTCATGCAGAACCTTATCGAATGACTTTTAAAAACTGATATACATAATATACATATGTACTTCATTAAGTATGTCAGACATGAGCAAGTGTTTCTACAACCATAATGAGAATTATTTATTAAGTTTATGAAGTTACTATCTCACTTGATGGTTTCCGCAAGTTTTCTAACTAGAAACTAAAAGCGGACTGGACAATAATATCCGGGCAGTGACATTACCTTTTTGAATTCACTGTCTTGAACCAAGTCACTGTTTTCCGTAATTAATGGATCGATTGAATGGGTAATGACTTCATTGCTTCTAACACAACTCCTTAGGGTTTCTTTTACTATTTTCAGCAATATACGCTTCATAGTGACGTTTACTTTGTCGTATAAGTCTTACTTACTCTCCGCAAATTTACATGCTTTACGTTATCATATTAGTTATTGGATTCCCTGACTTTCTTATGAGATACTTTCTTAAACAAAAAGCATTTATATACTTCACTGTTTCACCACCTTGATTTCGCTTTTAGAAAGAGACTGTCTGCTACGCATTGGTAAGTATATTCCCGCTGATGTTTTGAATGCTTTTGTGGAGATTTTCCAAGCTATGATCAAATCATTTTCATTGATCATTTCATCCCAGATTTTACTGTGAAGACCAATGGGAAGATCATTATAATATTGCACAATTAAAATCGGGTGTTTTCGCGACTGTCATTTTGACCAACTTGCTACTATTGACTGCTGTCCTTCTACTCATATCTTGTTTTCCTGCTGCTTTCTACCTCAACTCTCCTGCATTTTTCATTCTCATCACCATCTTTCATAGACTCCTTTTCATTTCATTTCCTCCTCCCCAGCTCCCTCCTTCCCATCTTCATACTTACCACTGATATTGTATTGGATACACAAGAGAACATCAAGCTGCTGCTTCTCCGATACGGTACAGCAAAAGTCTCAAATGCTTTTGCCATAGAAAATCTCTTACTCAATATAGACAACCATAGTCAGTTGTCCAGGTTAGCAGGCAGCTCTGTGCCCTGTAGGCTGGCCAGAGAGAGATAAGTGTTTTTCCAACCAAGCTTATGGCTCTCGCACTTTACAGGTTTAACTCAAAGGCTAAAAGCAGAGCTAATCGCCCAGTCAAATCAGCTTTGGTTATCCGTAAGCTTAACTCTTAAGGCTTAAGGGGTCAACCATCCCCCCCCCTCCCCGACTATCTACTTGTTTTCCACCTAGTGGTTATACTCTACCGGTAACACTTTATCTACACTGTATTTTAAACCAATTTGCAAGAAATATTATTTTTTTCATTTTTTTATTATACTTTGTCGCTGTCTCCCGCGTTTGCGAGGTAGCGCAAGGAAACAGACGAAAGAAATGGCCCAACCCACCCCCATACACATGTATATACATACGTCCACACACGCAAATATACATACCTACACAGCTTTCCATGGTTTACCCCAGACGCTTCACATACCTTGATTCAATCCACTGACAGCACGTCAACCCCGGTATACCACATCGCTCCAATTCACTCTATTCCTTGCCCTCCTTTCACCCTCCTGCATGTTCAGGCCCCGATCACACAAAATCTTTTTCACTCCATCTTTCCACCTCCAATTTGGTCTCCCTCTTCTCCTCGTTCCCTCCACCTCCGACACATATATCCTCTTGGTCAATCTTTCCTCACTCATTCTCTCCATGTGCCCAAACCACTTCAAAACACCCTCTTCTGCTCTCTCAACCACGCTCTTTTTATTTCCACACATCTCTCTTACCCTTACGTTACTCACTCGATCAAACCACCTCACACCACACATTGTCCTCAAACATCTCATTTCCAGCACATTCATCCTCCTGCGCACAACTCTATCCATAGCCCACGCCTTGCAACCATACAACATTGTTGGAACCACTATTCCTTCAAACATACCCATTTTTGCTTTCCGAGATAATGTTCTCGACTTCCACACATTCTTCAAGGCAAGAAATATTACAGGCAAAAAAAAAAATGCATTTCTTAAGCCAAGCAGTCAGCTCTTGTGCTTTGCAGATTCAACCATCACTTACTTGTAAGTGCAGGGCGGTAGACCCTTCTGCTTCCACAGCTTTCCTTTCCAGCGTTACCTTTGATTCAGCAGATCTCGTACGCTACATGATTACCCCAAAGTTCCAACAGATCTCCTAAATTGCATAACTACCCTGAAGATCTTCAGTCACTATACATGTACTTCAGCGTGTATAGCATCTTAGGTAATTTTCCCATGTATGATTGTGTATTGATCAATTAGTGCGGCCAAGTCACATTAGTTTATCATGACATATCATATTAGAAACCTCGCTCGAGAAATGTGGAATATCACTCCTGTGAAGGTGGCTTACACACACACACACACACACACATACACACACACACACACACACAGTCACTGACTACGAGTCATCACGGAGAGAGGAGAGTGACCGTGCCGTATAGGGAACTGTAGATACAGTATGTATTCTTTGTGTTAAAGACTCAATTCCGGAGAGATCTCATTTCGGCCTCATCTTGAGTGAAGAAAAGATGGTAAGTAAAATATAAAGAATAACGGTCTAAAAGAAAGAAAGAGAAAAGGATTGCAAAAGAAAGTGTGTGTCACAAAGATGTTGAGACTGTTTACTGAGATCAGTACAACTGATAACATCCCTGGAGTCGCAGAAACCTAAAGGTTCTCAGGGCGAATGCCAGAAAAGAATGATCATCAGTAGAGAAGACTGACGATCAATTATTGTGACAATACAGTTTCATACAGATTGAACCCGTATGTAATCAGTGTTTAAGTTTCAGTGGCACAGAACAGTATTATAACAACGAAATGCAGTATAAATGTGAACAATTTCTTTACGAAATCAGACACAACGAACACAGAAGAAGCAAAAATCTTTAGATATTGCCACCGTGTCAGCACGGGCAAAGGGCCAGCTAGGCTAGACATAATATCATGGTCAGGTGAATCTCTGTAACAAAGTAGCTGAAATTCAAAGAATGAAAAGGACATGTTCATCATCAAGTGATACAGGTAATGAAGATTATCTTGTCAATTTTGACGTTTTTCTATATGAAAATGATAATTTAGCCTACTTCTCTGGGCTAGTATTACTTTCCTTGATTGTATTATCAAACTGGGAGTCTTGTTATAGATGAATATTTGAATAACTTAGAGAAAAATGATTATGAAATAGTGACTTACAAACAGAAAACGAGGTATTGTAAGAAACTGGGAACATAATCAAGTGCTCAAACATCTGGTGCAAACGTTTTGTCATGTCATAATGATACGATAACACGAAAGGGTTTGTTGACCAAGACTCCTAAGTCATCGTCAACTTAGCTCTCTGTATGGTTTTGTTAAAAACTGGTGATAGACGGAGAATCCAGGACGGGATGTTAATTGTATCAATATAACAATTCTTTTTCGGTTAGAAAGTTTCCTACGTGATGTTTACAGTGATTCTTTTCTACACATTTCAAACATGGCAGAATCCATAGATTTTAATTTTCTTTCTAGAAACCTACAACCTAAGTCTAGAAGACACATTAATAATGAAATAGTGTCATGATGATATGAAACAAAAAGAAATGTTTAGAGAAGAAAAACTTTTTGTGCTGAACTTTATCAATATGTTATGATAAAGTCAAAGAATGACAGGCAAACATGTGCCTCACCGTACTTTATCTGGATGACGTGGAGTTGTGGGGGCAGCTGCCCGATATAGAGTGTCGTCTCATTGCTGAGAAATATATCTAGATCTTGAAAGAAGTTCTAATACCATCCTCTTTGCGCAGAGAAAAATTTCATATTTACTTGGCTCATGATAACAGCCCTATCCACAATGCACGGATTGTAGGGGACTGGTTTGTGGAGCATCTTGAGGTGACATTACTTGATTGGCCTGCACGATTACTGGATCTAACTCCGGTGGAGATCTTCTGGGTCCATGTGAGTAAACTAATGCTAGGATATGACAGCCGAAACCGGAGAGAATTGTTTGTGTCCATGATTATATTGAGGTAGAGGCTTCGATTACAACCAGACGTTACTCAGCATCTTGTCGAGTCAATGTGAGGATGGCTCTGAGATATAATTGCAGTGAACAGGTGCTGTATTAAGCAACAGTGTAGTTTCATGGTGGTGTGTTTGATGGTAGTTTGGGGTGTTAGTGGTGTGGGAATAGCGATGTGTGGTGATGTGTGGTAGTAAATCAAGTGTGGTGGTGGTGACACGAAAATCCCATTACAGTGAAAGAATGGTTTATTTTTTTGTTTCCTTTCTCCCATTTAAAGGATTTGGTAGCGTGACTGGCTTGATGGTGGGGCTTGGAAATCCTTGGTCACAGGTTCGAGTCTCAATAATTCTGGTCAGACGTCTGTGATCAGCGGTTTGTGGTTCCGCCAAATCTGGCCAATTATTCTCTGTTTTTGAGTGAATATAAATTATCCTAACGTTATCTATTAACCGTAATTTCTGTATGTGGCTTTGTTTCATGGATATCAGTTAACAACATTGGACCTGCAAATAAAACGTAATAGAAATAAAACTTTTGTGGTGCCATTATAAAACAAACATTTGCTCTCCAATACAGGGTCAGTGATAGTTTACAACACAATAAAGGATAAACTTTAAAAACCAGTGATACAGCGGTTAGTGTTTCTGCTTTTACGCATTCACGGGCCGCCCATGGTCAAACACATAAGTTCGAATCCTGGTTGCACCAGACGGTCCACAATCAACCAAGCTGTTCATCCACCCCTAGGGGCTGGTCGATAAATTGGATACCTAGCTTAGGATAGGATATATATTGGGAAGTGAGTCAGTTGTTGTTCGCTGATGATACAGCGCTGGTGGCTGATTCATGTGAGAAACTGCAGAAGCTGGTGACTGAGTTTGGTAAAGTGTGTGGAAGAAGAAAGTTAAGAGTAAATGTGAATAGGAGCAAGGTTATTAGGTACAGTAGGGTTGAGGGTCAAGTCAATTGGGAGGTGAGTTTGAATGGAGAAAAACTGGAGGAAGTGAAGTGTTTTAGATATCTGGGAGTGGATCTGGCAGCGGATGGAACCATGGAAGCGGAAGTGGATCATAGGGTGGGGGAGGGGGCGAAAATTCTGGGGGCCTTGAAGAATGTGTGGAAGTCGAGAACATTATCTCGGAAAGCAAAAATGGGTATGTTTGAAGGAATAGTGGTTCCAACAATGTTGTATGGTTGCGAGGCGTGGGCTATGGATAGAGTTGTGCGCAGGAGGATGGATGTGCTGGAAATGAGATGTTTGAGGACAATGTGTGGTGTGAGGTGGTTTGATCGAGTGAGTAACGTAAGGGTAAGAGAGATGTGTGGAAATAAAAAGAGCGTGGTTGAGAGAGCAGAAGAGGGTGTTTTGAAGTGGTTTGGGCACATGGAGAGAATGAGTGAAGAAAGATTGACCAAGAGGATATATGTGTCGGAAGTGGAGGGAATGAGGAGAAGAGGGAGACCAAATTGGAGGTGGAAAGATGGAGTGAAAAAGATTTTGTGTGATCGGGGCCTGAACATGCAGGAGGGCAAGGAATAGAATGAATTGGAGCGATGTGGTATACCGGGGTTGACGTGCTGTCAGTGGATTGAATCAAGGCATGTGAAGCGTCTGGGGTAAAGCATGGAAAGCTGTGTAAGTATGTATATTTGCGTGTGTGGACGTATGTATATACATGTGTATGGGGGGAGGTTGGGCCATTTCTTTCGTCTGTTTCCTTGCGCTACCTCGCAAACGCGGGAGACAGCGACAAAGTATAAAAAAAAAAAAAAAAAGAAATATATATATATATATATATATATATATATATATATATATATATATATATATATATATATATATATATATATATATATATATGCATATATACATATATAAATATATATATATATATATATATATATATATATATATATATATATATATATATATATATATATATATACATTTTTGGAACCACTATTTCGTGAAACATATATATATATATGTTTCACGTAATAGCGGTTCCAAAAATGTTCTATGGTTGCGAGGCGTGGGCTATGGATAGAGTTGTGCGCAGGAGTGTGGATGTGCTGGAAATGAGATGTTTGAGGACGAGTATATATATATATATATATATATATATATATATATATATATATATATATATATATATATATATATATATATATATATATATATATATATATATATATATATATATATATATATATATATATATATATATATATATATATATATATATATATATATATATATATATATATATATATATATATATATATATATATATATATATATATATATGTATATATAAATACATATATATATATATATATATATATATATATATATATATATATATATATATATATATACATATATATATACATATATATATATATATATATATATATATATATATATATATATATATATTTTTTTTTTTTTTTCTCTTTTATACTATTCGCCATTTCCCGCGATAGCGAGGTAGCGTTAAGAACAGAGGACTGGGCCTTTGAGGGAATACCCTCACCTGGCCCCCTTCTCTGTTCCTTCTTTTGGAAAATTAAGGAAAAAAAAAAAAAAACGAGAGGGGAGGATTTCCAGCCCCCCGCTCCCTTCCCTTTTAGTCGCCTTCTACGACACGCAGGGAATACGTGGGAAGTATTCTTTCTCCCCTATCCCCAGGGATATATATATATATATATATATATATATATATATATATATATATATATATATATATATATATATATATATATATATATATATATATATATATATATATATATATATATATGTATATATATATATATATATATATAAGTTTGTTGAGTATTCCTAGTAATTTATATGGGAGGGTATTGATTGAGAGGGTGAAGGCATGTACAGAGCATCAGATTGGGAAAGAGCAGTGCGGTTTCAGAAGTGGTAGAAGATGTGTGGATCAGGTGTTTGCTTTGAAGAATGTATGTGAGAAATACTTAGAAAAGCAAATGGATTTGTCTGTAGCATTTATGGATCTGGAGAAGGCATATGATAGAGTTGATAGAGATGCTCTGTGGAAGGTATTAAGAATATATGGTGTTGGAGGCAAGTTGTTATAAGCAGTGAAAAGTTTTTATCGAGGATGTAAGGCATGTGTACGTGTTGGAAGAGAGGAAAGTGATTGGCTCTCAGTGAATGTAGGTTTGCGGCAGGGGTGTGTGATGTGTCCATGGTTGTTTAATTTGTTTATGGATGGGGTTGTTAGGTAGGTGAATGCAAGAGTTTTGGAAAGAGGGGCAAGTATGAAGTCTGTTGGGGATGAGAGAGCTTGGGATGTGAGTCAGTTGTTGTTCGCTGATGATACAGCGCTGGTGGCTGATTGATGTGAGAAACTGCAGAAGCTTGTGACTGAGTTTGGTAAAGTGTGTGAAAGAAGAAAGCTAAGAGTCAATATGAATAAGAGCAAGGTAATTAGGTACAGTAGGGTTGAGGGTCAAGTCAATTGGGAGGTAAGTTTGAATGGAGAAAAACTGGAGGAAGTAAAGTGTTTTAGATATCTGGGAGTGGATCTGGCAGCGGATGGAACCATGGAAGCGGAAGTGGATCATAGGGTGGGGGAGGGGGCGAAAATCCTGGGAGCCTTGAAGAATGTGTGGAAGTCGAGAACAATATCTCGGAAAGCAAAAATGGGTATGTTTGAAGGAATAGTGGTTCCAGCAATGTTGTATGGTTGCGAGGCGTGGGCTATGGATAGAGTTGTGCGCAGGAGGATGGATGTGCTGGAAATGAGATGTTTGAGGACAATGTGTGGTGTGAGGTGGTTTGATCGAGTAAGTAACGTAAGGGTAAGAGAGATGTGTGGAAATAAAAAGAGCGTGGTTGAGAGAGCAGAAGAGGGTGTTTTGAAATGGTTTGGGCAATTGGAGAGAATGAGTGAGGAAAGATTGACCAAGAGGATACATGTGTCGGAGGTGGAGGGAACGAGGAGAAGTGGGAGACCAACTTGGAGGTGGAAAGATGGAGTGAAAAAGATTTTGTGTGATCGGGGCCTGAACATGCAGGAGGATGAAAGGAGGGCAAGGAATAGAGTGAATTGGATCGATGTGGTATACCGGGGTCGACGTGCTGTCAGTGGATTGAATCAGGGCATGTGAAGCGTCTGGGGTAAACCATGGAAAGCTGTGTAGGTATGTATATTTGCGTGTGTGGACGTATGTATATACATGTGTATGGGGGAGGGTTGGGCCATTTCTTTCGTCTGTTTCCTTGCGCTACCTCGCAAACGCGGGAGACAGCGACAAAGCAAAAAAAAAAAAAAAAAAAAAAAATATATATATATATATATATATATATATATATATATATATATATATATATATATATATATATATATATATATATATATATATATATAATTACATCATCAGGGGAGACACGAGAGAGAAATATAAGTCAGTTGATATCCATTGTAGGGACGAAGCTAGGACTCCAATTGCTAAACATATGATTGTCCAAAACAACGAGCGTTCATAAATTAATCATTTTACAAATTTGATCAACAATACAGTTATCTATTTTGTATAAACCATCACTAATATTAAGAATATAATTCTTTGTGTATTTAATAATAGAATATTCAATGATATTTCTCTTGGTAATAGAGTTAATAATGATTGTCCAAAACACACAACGAGTGTTCATAAACTTATCTTTCTACAAATTTTATCAGCAATAAAGTTATCTAACTTGCATAGACCATCACTAACAATAAGATTATAATTCTTTGTGTATTCAATAATAGAAGATTCAATAATATTTTTCTTGGCAAAAGAGTTAGATGGCGTTACTCCAGTCAATACAATGATCATAGTTTTTAACGTGATTAAACAAGGCATTTGATTCTTGTCTAGTTCTTATACTATATTTATGTTGCTTAAGTCTAACAGAAAGATCCTTACCAGTCTGACCAACATAAATTTTTTCACAGTTTCCACAAAGCACTTTATAGATGCATCCAAGTGATTTTCTGGTGAATTCCTGATTAAGATATTCTTTATAGCATTATTGTTGCTAGAGACAACAAATACATTAAATGGTTTAAGCAATATCGGAAACACTGTGAAATCATTATTAATAAGTAGAACTAAAAGATTCTTGGTGTCAACGGGAGGATTGGGCTCAACTCTATACATATATTTATATATATATATATATATATATATATATATATATGTATAGTATTATTATTATTATCATTTTACTTTGTCCCTGTCTCTCACGTTAGCGAGGTAGCGCAAGGAAGCAGACGAAATAATGGCCCAACCCACACACATACACATGCATATACATAAACGTCCACACGCAAATATACATACCTATACATCTCAACACACAGAGACAAATACATATACACACATGTACATAATTTGTACTGTCTGCCTTTATTCATTCCTATCACCACCTCGTCACATATGAAATAACAACCCCCTCCCCCCGTATGTGCGTGAGGTAGCGCTAGGAAAAGACAACAAAGGCCACATTCGTTCACACTCAGTTTCTAGCTCTCATGTAATAACGCACCGAAACCACAGCTCACTTTCCTCATCCAGGCCCCACAGAACTCTCCATGGTTTACCCCAGAAGCTTCACATGCCCTGGTTCAATCCATTGACAGCACGTCGATCCTGGTATACCATATCGTTTCAATTCACTCTATTCCTTGCACGTCTTTCACCCTCCTGCATGTTCACGCCCCGATCACTGAAAATCTTTTTCACCCAAACTTTCCACCTCCAATTTGGTCTCCCACTTTGGTCTCCCACTGCAAAAATCGTCCAAATGCCTCTCTCTTCTCTTTCACTAATAATCATACCTCTTCATCCCACCACTCACTACTCTTTCTAATCTGCCCACATCCCACGCTTCTCATACCACAAGCATCTTTTGCGCAAGCCATCACTGCTTCCCTAAATACGTCCCATTCCTCCCACACTCCCCTTACCTCCTTCGTTCTCACCTTTTTCCATTCTGTACTCAGTCTCTCCTGGTACTTCCTCACACAAGTCTCCTTCCCAAGCTCACTGACTCTCACTACTCTCTTCACCCCAACATTCTCTCTCCTTTTCTGAAAACTTCTACAAATCTTCACCTTCGCCTCCACAAAATAATGATCAGACATCCCTCCAGTTGCACCTCTGAGCGCATTAACATCCAAAAGTCTCTCTTTCACGCGCCTATCAATTAACACGTAATCTAATAACGCTCTCTGTCCATCTTTCCTACTTACATGCATATACTTATGTATATCTCTCTTTTTAAGCCAGGGATTCCCAATCATCAGTCCTTTTCCAGCATATAAATCTACAAGCTCCTCACCACTTCCATCTACAACACTGAACACCCCATGTATACCAATTATTCCCTCAACTGCCACATTACTCGCCTTTCCATTCAAATCACCCATTACTGTAATCCGGTCTCGTGCATCAAAACTACTAACACACTCACTCAGCTGCTCCCAAAACACTTAACTTTCTTGATCTTTCTTCTCATTCTCAGGTGCAGATGCACGAATAATCACCCATCTCTCTCCATCCACTTTCAGTTTTACCCATATCAATCTAGAGGTTACTTTCTTACACTCTATCACATACTCCCAACACTCCTGTGTCAGGAGTAGTGCTACTCCTTCCCTTGCTCTTTTCCTCTGACTAACCCCAGATTTTACTCCCAAGATATTCCCAAACTACTTTCCCCGTTTACCCTTTAGCTTCGTTTCACTCAGAGCCAGAACATCCAGGTTCCATTCCTCAAACACACTACCTATCTCTCCTTTTTTCTCTTCTTGGTTACATCAACAAACATTTAGACACACACATGTGAGCCTTCGAGGAGGATGAGCACTCCCCTCGTGCCTCCTTCTGTTTTTCCTTTTAGAAAGTTAAAATAAAAGGAGGGGGAGGGTTTCCAGCCCCCCTTTCCCCTTCCCTTTAGTTGCCTTCTACGACAAGTGAGGAATGCGTGGGAAGTATTCTTTCTCCCCTATCCCTAGGGATATATATATATATATATATATATATATATATATATATATATATATATATATATATATATATATATATATATATATATATATATATATATATATATATATATATATATATATATATATATATATATATATATATATGTTCTACGACAAGTGAGGAATGCGTGGGAAGTATTCTTTCTCCCCTATCCCTAGGGATATATATATATATATATATATATATATATATATATATATATATATATATATATATATATATATATATATACATATATATATACATATATATATATATATATATATATATATATATATATATATACATATATATATATAATATATATATATATATATATATATATATATATATATATATATATATATATATATATATATATATGTATATATATATATACATGTATATATATATATATATATATATATATACATATATATATATATATATATATTTATATATATATATATATATATATATATATATATATATATATATATATATATATATATATGTATATATATACATATATACATACAGAGAAGGGGGCCAGGTGAGGATATTCCCTCTAAGGCCCAGTCCTCTGTTCTTAACGCTACCTCGCTAATGCGGGAAATGGCGAATAGTATGAAAAGAAAAAGAACATATATACATATACATATATATCTTAATTTTGCTTTGTCGCTGTCCCCCGCGTTACCGAGGTAGCGCAAGGAAATAGACGAAAAAATGACCCTACTCCTTCACATACACATGTATATATATACACGTCCATACACGCAAATATACATACCTATACATCTCAATGTACACACATATATATACACGCAGACATGTACATATATACACATATATATATGTCTGCCTTTATTTGTTCCCATCGCCACCTCGCCACACATGGAATAACAGCCCCCTTCCCCCTCATGTGTGCGTGGTAGCGCTAGGAAAAGAAAACAAAGGCCCCATTCGTTCACACTCAGTCTCTAGCTGTCATGTAATAATGCACCGAAACCACAGCTCCCTTTCTACATCCAGGCACCACAAAACTTTCCATGGTTTACCCCAGACGCTTCACAAGCCCTGGTTCATTCCATTGACAGCACGTCGACCCCGGTATACCACATCGTTCCAATTCTCTCTATTCCTTGCACGCCTTTCACCCTCCTGCATGTTCAGGCCCCGATCACTCAAAATCTTTTTCACTCCATCTTTCCACCTCCAATTTGGTCTCCCACTTCTCCTCGTTCCCTCCACCTCTGACACATATATCCTCTTAGTCAATCTTTCCTCACTCATTCTCTCCATATGACCAAACCATTTCAAAACACCCTCTTCTGCTCTCTCAACCACACTCTTTTTATTTCCACACATCTCTCTTACCCTTACATTGCTTACTCGATCAAATCACCTCACACCACATATTGTCCTCAAACATCTCATTTCCAACACATCCACCCTCCTGCGCACAACTCTATCCATAGCCCACGCCTCTCAACCATACAACATTGTTGGAACCACGATTCCTTCAAACATACCAATTTTTCCTTTCCGAGATAATGTTCTCGACTTCCAAACATTCTTCAGGGCTCCCAGAATTTTAGCCCCTTCCCCCACCCTATGATTCACTTCCGCTTCCATAGTTCCATCCGCTGCCAGATCCACTCCCAGATATCTAAAACTCTTACTTTCCCCAGTTTTTCTCCATTCAAACTTCCCTCACAATTGAATTGACCCTCATCCCTACTGTACCTAATAACCTTGCTCTTATTCACATTTACTCTTAACTTCCTTATTTCACACACTTTACCAAACTCAGTCACCAGCTTCTGCCGTTTCTTACATGAATCAGCCACCAGCGGTGTATCATCAGCGAACAACAACTGACTCACTTCCCAAGCTCTCTCATCCAGAACAGACTGCATACTTGCCCCTCTTTCCAAAATTCTTGCATTCACCTCCCTAACAAACACATCCATAAACAAATTGAACAACCATGGACACCACACACCCCTGCCGCAAACCTACATTCACTGAGAACCAATCACTTTCCTCTCTTCCTACACGTACACATGCCTTACATCCTCGATAAAAACTTTTCACTGCTTCTAACACTTTCCCTCCCACACCATATATTCTTAGTACCTTGCACAGAGCATCTCTATCAACTCTATCATGTGCCTTCTCTAGATCCATAAATGCTACATACAAATCCATTTGTTTTTCTAAGTATCTCTCACATACATTCTTCAAAGCAAACACCTGATCCACACATCCTCTACCACTTCTGAAACCATGCTGCTCTTCCCCAATCTGATGCTCTGTACATGCCTTCACCCTCTCAATCAATACCCTCCCATATAATTTACCAGGAATACTCAACAAACTTATACCTCTGTAATTTGAGCACTAACTCTTATCCCCTTTGCCTTTGTACAATGGCACTATGCAAGCATTCCGCCAATCCTCAGCCACCTCACCATGAATCATACATACATTAAATAATCTTACCAACCAGTCAGCAATACAGTCTCCCCCTTTTTTAATAAATTCCACTGCAATACCATCCAAACCTGCTGCCTTGCCGGCTTTCATCTTC
>NC_092236.1:34575624-34605624 GCF_036320965.1 Panulirus ornatus
ACATATTTTAACTTTCTAAAAGGGGTAACAGAAGAAGGAGTCACGCGAGGAGTGCTCATACTCCTCGAAGTCTCAGATTGGGGCGTCTAAATGTGTGTGTTTGTAACCAAGATGAGAAAAAAGGAGAGATAGGTAGTATGTTTTAGGAAAGGAATATGGTTGTTTTGGCTCTGGGTGAAACGAAGCTAAACGGTAAAGGGGAAGAGTGGTTTGGGAATGTCTTGGGAGTAAAGTCAGGGGTTAGTGAGAGGACAAGAGCAAGGGAAGGAGTAGCACTACTCCTGAATCAGGAGTTGTGGGAGTATGTGATAGAGTGTAAGAAAGTAAATTCTAGATTGATATTGGTAAAACTGAAAGTTGATGGAGAGAGATAGGTGATTATTGGTGCATATGCACCTGGGCATGAGAAGATCATGAGAGGCAAGTGTTTTGGGAGCAGCTGAATGAGTGTGTTAGTGGTTTTGTTGCACAAGACCGGGTCATAGTGATGGGTGATTTGAATGCAAAGGTGAGTAATGTGGCAGTTGAGGGAATAATTCGTATACATGGAGTGTTCAGTGCTGTAAATGGAAATGGTGAAGAGCTTGTAGATTTATGTCCTGAAAAAGGAATGGTGATTGGGAATACCTGGTTTAAAAAGCGAGATATGCATAAGTATACGTATGTAAGTAGGAGAGATGGCCAGAGAGCGTTATTGGATTACGTGTTAATTGATAGACGCACGAAAGAGAGACTTTTGGAAGTTAATGTGCTGAGAGGTGCAACTGGAGGGATGTATGATCATTATCTTGTGAGCAAAGATGAAGATTTGTGGGGGTTTTCAGAAAAGAAGAGAGGATGATGGGGTGAAGAGAGTGGTGAGAGTAAGTGAGCTTGGGAAGGAGACTTGTGTGAGGAAGTACCAGGAGAGACTGAGTACAGAATGGAAAAAGGTGAGAACAAAGGAGGTAAAGGGAGTGGGGGAAGAATGGGATGTATTTAGGGAAGCAGTGATGGCTTGCGCAAAAGATGTTTGTGGCATTAGAAGCGTGGGAGGTGGGTTGATTAGGAAAGGTAGTGAGTGGTGGAAGGAAGAAGTAAGATCATTAGTGAAAGAGAAGAGAGAGGCATTTCAACGATTTTTGCAGGGAAAAAATGCAAATGAGTGGGAGAGGTATAAAAGGAAGAGGCAGGAGGTCAAGAAAAAGGTGCAAGAGGTGAAAAAGACGGCAAATGAGAGTTGGGGTGAGAGAGTATCATTAAATTTCAGGGGAAATAAAAAGATGTTTTGGAAGGAGGTAAATAAAGTGCTTAAGACAAGGGAGCAAATGGGAACTTCAGTGAAGGGGGCAAATGGGGAGGTGAAAACAAGTAGTGGTGATGTGAGAAGGAGATGGAGTGAGTATTTTGAGGGTTTGTTGAATGTGTTTGATGATAGAGTGGCAGATGTGGGGTGTCTTGGACGAGGTGGTGTGCAAAGTGAGAGGGTTAGGGAAAATGATTTGGTAAATAGAGAAGAGGTAGTAAATGCTTTACGGAAGATGGAAGCCCGGAAAGCAGCATGTTTGGATGGCATTGCAGTGGAATATATTAAAAACGGGAGTGAATGTATTGTTGACTGGTTAGTAAGTTTATTTAATGTATGTATGATTCATAGTGAGGTGCCTGAGGATTGGCGGAGTGCTTGCATAGTGCCATTGTACAAAGGCAAAGGGGACAAGAGTGAGTGCTCAAATTACAGAGGTATAAGTTTGTTGAGTATTTCTGATAAGTTATATGGGAGGGTATTGAATGAGAGGGTGAAGGCATGTACAGAGCATCAGATTGGTGAAGAGCAGTGTGGTTTCAGAAGTGGTAGAGGATGTGTGGATCAGGTGTTTGCTTTGAAGAATGTATGCGAGAAATACTTAGAGAAACAAATGGATTTGTATGTAGCATTTGTGGATCTGGAGAAGGCATATGATAGAGTTGATAGAGATGCTCTTTGGAAGGTATTAAGAATATATGGTGTGGGAGGCAAGTTGTTAGAAGCAGTGGAAATTTTTTATCGAGGATGTAATGCATGTGTACTTGTAGGAAGAGAGGAAAGTGATTGGTTCTCAGTGAATGTAGGTTTGCGGCAGGGGTGTTTGATATCTCCATGGTTGTTCAATCTGTATATGGATGGGGTTGTTAGGGAGGTGAATGCAAGAGTTTTGGAAAGAGGGACAAGTATGCAGTCTGTTGTGGGTGAGAGAGCTTGGGAAGTGAGTCAGTTGTTGTTCGCTGATGATACAGCGCTAGTGGCTGATTCATGTAATAAACTGCAGAAGCTGGTGACTGAGTTTGGTAAAGTGTGTGAAAGAAGAAAGTTAAGAGTAAATGTGAAAAAGCGCAAGGTTATTAGGTACAGTAGGGTTGAGGGTGAAGTCAATTAGGAGGTACGTTTGAATGGAGAAAAGTGGAGGAAGTGAAGTGTGTTTGATATCTGGGAGTGGATCTGGCAGCGGATGGAACCATGGAAGCGGAAGTGAATCATAGGGTGGGGAGAGGGGGCGAAAATTCTGGGAGCCTTGAAGAATGTTTCAAAGTCGAGAACATTATCTCGGAAAGCAAAAATGGGTATGTTCGAAGAAATATTGGTTCCAACAATGTTGTATGGTTCCGAGGCGTGGGCTATTGATAGAGTTGTGCGCAGGAGGGTGGATGTGCTGGAAATGAGATGTTTGAGGACAATATGTTGTGTGAGGTGGTTTCATCGAGTAAGTAATGTAAGGGTGAAAGAGATGTGTGGAAATAAAAAGAGTGTGGTTGAGGGAGCAGAAGAGGGTGTTTTGAAATGGTTTGGTCACATGGAGAGAATGAGTGAGGAAAGATTGACCAAGTATATATATATGTCAGAGGTGGAGGGAACGAGGAGAATTGGGAGACCAAATTGGAGGTGGAAAGATGGAGTTAAAAAGATTTTGAGTGATCGGGGCCTGAACATGCAGGAGGGTAAAAGGCGTGCAAGGAAGAGAGTGAATTTGAACAATGTGGTATACCGCGATCGACGTGCTGTCAATGGATTGATCCAGGGCATATGAAGCGTCTGGGGTAAACCATGCAAAGTGTGTGGGGCCTGGATGTGGAAAGGGAGCGGTGGTTACGGTGCATTATTACATGATAGCTAGAGACTGAGTGTGAACGAATGAGGCCTTTGGTGATTTTCCTAGCACTACCTCGCACACATGAGGGGGGAGGGGGTTGTTATTCCATGTGTGGCGAGGTGGCGCTGGGAACAAATAAAGGCAGACAGTATGAATTATGTACATGTGTATATATGTATATGTCTGTATGTGTATATATATGTGTACATTGAGATGTATACGTATGTATATTGTGCATGGGTGGACATGTATGTATATGCGTATGTATATGGGCGGGTTGGGCCATTCTTTCGTCTGTTTCCTTGCGCTACCTCGCTAACGCAGGAGACAGCGACAAAGCAAATTAAATGAAATAAATAAAATATATATATATGTATATAAATATATATATTATATTGCATATATATATATATATATATATATATATATATATATATATATATATATATATATATATATATATTATATATATATATATATATATATATATATATATATATATATATATATATATATATATATATATATATATATATATATATATATATATATATATATATATATATATTTTTTTTTTTTTTTTTTTTTTGCTTTGTCGCTGTCTCTCGCGTTTGCGAGGTAGCGCAAGGAAACAGACGAAAGAAATGGCCCAACCCACCCCCATACACATGTATATACATACATCCACACACGCAACTACACATACCTACACAGCTTTCCATGGTTTACCCCAGACGCTTCACATGCCCTGATTCAATCAACTGACAGCAGGTCAACCCCAGTATACCACATCGCTCCAATTCACTCTATTCCTTGCCCTCCTTTCACCCTCCTGCATGTTCATGCCCCGATCACACAAAATCTTTTTCACTCCATCTTTCCACCTCCAATTTGGTCTCCCTCTTCTCCTCGTTCCCTCCACCTCCGACACATATATCCTCTTGGTCAATCTTTCCTCACTCGTTCTCTCCATGAGCCCAAACCATTTCAAAACATCCTCTTCTGCTCTCTCAACCACGCTATTTTTATTTCCACACATCTCTCTTACCCTTACGTTACTTACTCGATCAAACCACCTCACACCACACATTGTCCTCAAACATCTCATTTCCAGCACATCCATCCTCATGCGCACAACTCTATCCATAACCCACGCCTCGCAACCATACAACATTGTTGGAACCACTATTCCTTCAAACATACCCATTTTTGCTTTCCGAGATAATGTTCTCGACTTCCACACATTCTTCAAGGCTCCCAGAATTTTCGCCCCCTCCCCCACCCTATGATCCACTTCCGCTTCCATGGTTCCATCCGCTGACAGATCCACTCCCAGATATCTAAAACATTTCACTTCCTCCAGTTTTTCTCCATTCAAACTCACCTCCCAATTGACTTGACCCTCAACCCTACTGTACCTAATAACTTTGCTCTTATTCACATTTACTCTTAACTTTCTTCTTTCACACACTTTACCAAACTCAGTCACCAGCTTCTGCAGTTTCTCAAATGAATCAGGCACCAGCGCTGTATCATCAGCGAACAACAACTGACTCACTTCCCAAGCTCTCTCATCCCCAACAGACTTCATACTTGCCCCTCTTTCCAAAACTCTTGCATTCACCTCCCTAACAACCCCATCCATAAACAAATTAAACAACCATGGAGACATCACACACCCCTGCCGCAAACCTACATTCACTGAGAACCAATCACTTTCCTCTCTTCCTACACGTACACATGCCTTACATCCTCGATAAAAACTTTTCACTTCTTCTAACAACTTGCCTCCCACACCATATATTCTTAATACCTTCCACAGAGAATCTTTATCAACTCTATCATATGCCTTCTCCAGATCCATAAATGCTACATACAAATCCATTTGCTTTTCTAAGTATTTCTCACATACAGTCTTCAAAGCAAACACCTGATCCACACATCCTCTCCCACTTCTGAAACCACAGTGCTCTTCCCCAATCTGATGCTCTGTACATGCCTTCACCCTCTCAATCAATATCCTCCCATATAATTTACCAGGAATACTCAACAAACTTATACCTCTGTAATTTGAGCACTCACTCTTATCCCCTTTGCCTTTGTACAATGGCACTATGCACGCATTCCGCCAAACCTCAGGCACCTCACCATGAGTCATACATACATTAAATAACCTTACCAACCAGTCAACAATACAGTCACCCCCTTTTTTAATAAATTCCACTGCAATACCATCCAAACCTGCTGCCTTGCCGGCTTTCATCTTCCGCAAAGCTTTTACTACCTCTTCTCTGTTTACCAAATCATTTTCCCTAACCCTGTCACTTTGCACACCACCTCGACCAAAACACCCTATATCTGCCACTCTATCATCAAACACATTCAACAAACCTTCAAAATACTCACTCCATCTCCTTCTCACATCACCACTACTTGTTATCACCTCCCCATTTGCGCCCTTCACTGAAGTTCCCATTTGATCCCTTGTCTTACGCACTTTATTTACCTCCTTCCAGAACATCTTTTTATTCTCCCTAAAATTTAATGATACTCTCTCACCCCAACTCTCATTTGCCCTTTTTTTCATCTCTTGCACCTTTCTCTTGACCTGTCTCTTTCTTTTATACATCTCCCAATCAATTTCATTTTTTCCCTGCATATATATATATATATATATATATATATATATATATATATATATATATATATATATATATATATATATATATATATATATATATATATATATATATATATATATATATATATATATATATATATATATATATATATATATATATATATATATATATATATATATATATATATATATATATATATATATATATATATATATATATATATATATATATGTTTGTGTGTGTATGTGTGTATGTGTATATGAGTGGATGGGTTTTTTCCTCGTCTGTTTCCAGGCGCTACCTCGCAGACGTGGAAAATGTCTGTCAAATATTTTGAAATGAGTGATATAGGGAATAGGGGAAAATAAAATACTTCCCATGCATTCCCCACATGCCGTACAAGGGCTTGGGAGCGGGGGCTGGAAAAACTCCTACTTGTATATGATTTTCTAAAACTGGAAACAGAAGAAATCTAGCGAGGCGCGCCCATCCTCCTTGAAGGCTCAATTGGGTTGTTTGGATGTGTGTGGATCTAACTAAGATGAGAAGAAAAGAGAGATAGATAGTAAGTTTCAGGAAAGAAACCTGAATGTTTTTGCTCTGAATGAAACGAAGGTCAAGTTTAAAGTGGTTTGGGAAAGACTTAGGAGAAAGTCAACGGATGATGAGGAACAAGAGCTAAGGAGGGAGTGGCACTACTCCTGAAGAAGAAGTTGTGGCGTTATGTGATAGAGCGCAAGAAAGTAAATTCTAGTTTGATCTTGGTATAACTGAAAGGTCAGGGTGAGATAGGGTTGACTGTTGGTGCCTATGCACCTGGATATGAGAAGAAAGTTTATGAGAGGCAAGTGTTTTGAGAGCAGCTGAGTGAGTGTGTTAGCAGCTTTGATGCACGAGATCGGGCTATAGTGATGAATGATTCTATTGCGAAGGTTAGTAATGTGGCAGTTGAGGGTATAATTGGTGTGCATGGGGTGTTCAGTGTTGTAAATGGAAATGGTGAAGAGCTTGTGGATCTGTGTGCTGAAAAAGGACTGGTGATTAGGAATGCCTTGTTTAAAAAGAGAAATATGCGTAAGTATACGTATGTGAGTAGAAGAGATGGTCAAAGGGCATTATTGGATTACGTGTTAAGTGAAAAGCGTATCAAAGAGAGAGTTTTGGATGTTAATGTACTGAGAGGGCAACTGGAGTAATGTCTGATCAATATCTTGTGGATGCGAAGGTGAAGATTTGTAGAGGTTTCCAGAAAAGAAGAGAGAATGTTGGGGAGAAAAGAGCGGTGAGAGTAAGCGAGCTTTGAAAGTTCTAGGAGAGAGCGCGTATAGAATGGCAAAAAGTGAGAGCAAATGAAGCGAGGGGAGGGGGTAAGGAATGGAATGTATTTAGGGGAGCAGTGAATGCTTGCGCAAAAGATGTATGTGACATGAGAAAGGTTGGAGACAGGCAGATTAGAAAGGGTAGTGGATGGTGGGATAAAGGAGTAAGGCAATATTGATTAATGTTAGTGAAATTCTATACTAACTGGATAGCTTTGTCGTAAGCAAAACCTATAAATAATTCCCTTTCCTGTCCACATGATGAAAATTCTATGACAGGCATGACTCGAGTGCCACCAAGATACTTCCACATCCCAACCTGCATGGAAAACTTGTAGCCGCATTACCAAACAACCGAAAGAACTCTCCACTCACAACAGGTTTAGTGAACTAGATGATGAAGTGCAGGATGATCGTAGCATCTTCCTGGTCTGGGACTCTATGATCAGACATGAGGACCAGTTCTGTCCGATGGGTAGAAAGAGGAAGAACTTTTGTTACGCAACGTCCTAGATAAGATGTGATTTTTATCGTTCAGGTGGGGACGAACGATGCAGTTAATGGGAGATTAGAAGAAAATATTTGCAAGATATAGGCAACCTATTAACAAATCCAAAGAAAGTCGTAGGAAGCTAATGATATCGGGATTGCTGCCAAGGTATGACGTCGATTCTTGTACCCGCAGTATAATATTTGGGATAAACAGAAGAATCAAAGCTCTGTAGGGAGGAGGATAGTGTGTTTAGTATAGACCTGTGGGACCATTTACGTAAGGCTAGATCTATGTACGCTAAGGATGGTCTTCACTTAAAAGGATTAGGAAAAGCCTTCTTAGCAGAGTACTGGATGAGAATATTTGGCCTTTCTTCGATAGAGATAAACTATGCAGGAGAGCAAATCAGGGTCTAGCTAACGTGTGAACCAGGACACTGGGGAGGGGAAAGGAGTTGTTGGGGGGTAGTGGTGGAGGGTAGGGGTTGGTGGTGGTGGTGGTGGTGGTGGGGGGGGGGGTTAGGTTGGTGCGGGGAGAAGAGGAATCTGAAGAACAAGGTAGAGAGGATGAAAGGGACCTTGGCGGTATGGATCCTCGGCTAGTAGCGGTAACCTCTCAGGCAGAGGAATTAGCAAAGAAGGGTCAAGTAGGGTCAGTTGGGAACAACTGCAGGTCAAGTCTCAGGTAACTTTTAAGAACAATTCTTGTAGGGTTCAGTGCGGGGAGGGTCAGAGCAAGGCAGCGAACCCAAACCGTCTCTCTCCTGGTGCACACCTAGACATTAAACGTAAAGATTCAAACATGCATACCGACAGTAAAAAAAAAAAAGAGGCAAATTCACTCCAGAAATCAACTCAGAGAATATCTTTGAAATACACAAATGCCCGGAGCATCATTACGAATGCGATGCAACTATATATTGTGCAGCTCCTGAAAAAACGAACATCATTGCAAACTCAGAAACGTAAAAGATCTCTGAGAATAAACACTTAATCGTCGAGTTAGCAATACACGGATACAAACTATTTACGAAATATTGCTTGCACAGGGTAGGTGGTGGAGTTTTGATCTACGATGATAACAATCTAAGTAGACAGACACACATTTACGACTCTCTATATTCACATACCCACAAGTTCAAAAGTAAACTACGTTTCGGCGTTATTTACAGACCTCTTAAGGAAAAAGTAGACGATAAGATATTATACAATGAAATCAGAACTATAGTAAACAGTAAAGAGGTTATATTTTGTAGGAGACTTCAACAGTTCAAACATAAATTGGAACACGTTAACAGGTGACCGAGAGGAAACGTGACTAACGGAACTGATTGAAGACCCTTCTCTGGAACAGTTGATTAAAAAACCAACAAAAGGTAAAAACATTCTTGTGACAAAAAGTAATCAACTCTTGCGAAGTAGGTGAGAGTTTGTCAAACAGCTATCACACTTTGATTGAATTAGAGATAAAATTTAGATTATGAAATAGATAACAACAAACTCTTGATCCCAGATTAAAGGCGAAGATTTTTTGAAAACATCAGGCATGAAATTCGAATTACCAATTGGACAAAACTTCATACCGTTTTCACAGTAGAAGAAATGCTGAATGATTACAAAAACTCACTACTCGATGTTGCAAATAAGCATATTCCACGAACAAAGAGAACTTGCAATATTTTAGAACCATCATGGATGAGTGGGAGAATGAAGGACTAATTCGCCAAAAGAAGAAAACATATAAGAAAAATAAAATCAATGGGAACCGATGAAAATCACTCGGAATTACCCGAAATCCAACGAGAGATTGAGACAGTTATGAGACAGAGTAAACGCGACGAAGAAAAAAGAATATCCTTGAAAGTTTAGAATAATCCTAAAGAATTCTTCAAATATAGGACAAAGGTAGATAGAAAAGAAAGGAAATGAACCATTCCGAGACGAATATGACTCACTAACTACTGACGACAAGGATATGGCTACCATGCTAAATTATTCTTTTAAACTCTGTATTCACAATTGAAAAAACATTTCGAATACCGCAACCAATGAAAATGCATCAAGGATCTGATGAAGAAGAATGGAAGGTTAGAGAAATAAAGAGCTTTTAAATACTTAGATATCTGTACAAATTAACTCTTAACAAATCTAACGCCCGAGATAACTTAGCTACAGGATTTTTAAAGGTCAGGAAACAGCTGATATACCCCATAACAAAAATATTCAACAAATCTCTTTTGAATGGTCGGGTGTCAAATGACTGGAAACTAGCAAATGTAAGTCATATACATAAAAATGGAGACAAAACGAATGCTTTAAACTACCTCCCACTTACCTTAACGTCAGTGTTAGATATATATATATATATATATATATATATATATATATATATATATATATATATATATATATATATATATATGGCCACCAGTCATGCTACTACGTTTTGTGAATCAAAAACCAGTGCAACACAAACCTCGCCAGCTGGTAGTGTCCCGCATTGTATCGAGACAGACTTCCCAAGAACTTTTTTAAAGGGGAAGTAAATGTTTATAGTTGTGTTACTGGAAAGATAGTTTTCATACATGGTGCTTTGACAAGAAAATAGTGAAATTGGAAAAAATGTAGCTTAGACACTGAAGCTTATTGATACAGTGGTTAAATTGATGAGAACTACTATTGACTTTTGTGTAAATAAATTAAACATTTCCTTTTTCCATAGCCAGAGGTTGAACCATTATGTGACGTTCATTTTTTTTTCTTTTCATTTCAAGCTAGAAGTTTCAATTTTCTAAATACTTTCTTACATTTTTCATATGTATATATATGTATGTGTGTGTGTGTGTGTGTGTGTGTGTGTGCGTGTGTGTGTCTGTGTGTGTGTGTGTGTGTGTGTATGAGTATATATATATATGTATATTATCCCTGGGGATAGGGGTGAAAGAATACTTCCCACGCATTCCTCGCGTGTCGTAGAAAGCGACTAGAGGGGACGGGAGCGGGGGGCCAGAAATCCTCCCCTCCTTGTATTTTTTTTTTAACTTTCTAAAATGGGAAACAGAAGAAGGAGTCACGCGGGGAGTGCTCATCCTCCTCGAAGGCTCAGATTGGGGTGTCTAAATGTGTGTGGATGTAACCAAGATGTGAAAAAAGGAGAGATAGGTAGTATGTTTGAGGAAAGGAACCTGGATGTTTTGGCTCTGAGTGAAACGAAGCTCAAGGGTGAAGGGGAAGAGTGGTTTGGGAATATCTTGGGAGTAAAGTCAGGGGTTAGTGAGAGGACAAGAGCAAGGGAAGGAGTAGCAGTACTCCTGAAACAGGAGTTGTGGGAGTATGTGATAGAATGTAAGAAAGTAAATTCTCGATTAATATGGGTAAAACTGAAAGTTGATGGAGAGAGATGGGTGATTATTGGTGCATATGCACCTGGGAATGAGAAGAAAGATCATGAGAGGCAAGTGTTTTGGGAGCAGCTGAATGAGTGTGTTAGTGGTTTTGATGCACGAGACCGGGTTATAGTGATGGGTGATTTGAATGCAAAGGTGAGTAATGTGGCAGTTGAGGGAATAATTGGTATACATGGGGTGTTCAGTGTTGTAAATGGAAATGGTGAAGAGCTTGTAGATTTATGTGCTGAAAAAGGACTGATGATTGGGAATACCTGGTTTAAAAAGCGAGATATACATAAGTATACTTATGTAAGAATATATGGTGTGGGAGGCAAGTTGTTCTAAGCAGTGAAAAGTTTTTATCGAGGATGTAAGGCATGTGTACGTGTAGGAAGAGAGGAAAGTGATTGGTTCTCAGTGAATGTAGGTTTGCGGAAGGGGTGTGTGATGTCTCCATGGTTGTTTAATTTGTTTATGGATGGGGTTGTTAGGGAGGTGAATGCAAGAGTTTTGGAAAGAGGGGCAAGTATGAAGTCTGTTGGGGATGAGAGAGCTTGGGAAGTGAGTCAGTTGTTGTTCGCTGATGATACAGCGCTGGTGGCTGATTCATGTGAGAAACTGCAGAAGCTGGTGACTGAGTTTGGTAAAGTGTGTGAAAGAAGAAAGTTAAGAGTAAATGTGAATAAGAACAAGGTTATTAGGTACAGTAGGGTTGAGGGTCAAGTCAATTGGGAGGTGAGTTTGAATGGAGAAAAACTGGAGGAAGTGAAGTGTTTTAGATATCTGGGAGTGGATCTGGCAGCGGATGGAACCATGGAAGCGGAAGTGGATCATAGGGTGGGGGAGGGGGCGAAAATTCTGGGAGCCTTGAAGAATGTGTGGAAGTCGAGAAGATTATCTCGGAAAGCAAAAATGGGTATGTCTGAAGGAATAGTGGTTCTAACAATGTTGTATGGTTGCGAGGCGTGGGCTATGGATAGAGTTGTGCGCAGGAGGATGGATGTGCTGGAAATGAGATGTTTGAGGACAATGTGTTGTGTGAGGTGGTTTGATTGAGTAAGTAACGTAAGGGTGAGAGAGATGTGTGGAAATAAAAAGAGCGTGGTTGAGAGAGCAGAAGAGGGTGTTTTGAAATGGTTTGGGCACATGGAGAGAATGAGTGAGGAAAGATTGACCAAGAGGATATATGTGTCGGAGGTGGAGGGAACGAGGAGAAGAGGGAGACCAAATTGGAGGTGGACAGATGTAGTGAAAAAAAATTTTTGTGATCGGGGCCTAAACATGCAGGAGGGTGAAAGGAGGGCAAGGAATAGAGTGAATTGGAGCGATGTGGTATACCGGGGTTGATGTGCTGTCAGTGGATTGAATCAGGGCATGTGAAGCGTCTTGGGTAAACCATGGACAGCTGTGTAGGTATGTATATTTGCGTGTGTGGACATATGTATATACATGTGTATGTGGGTGGGTTGGCCCATTTCTTTCGTCTGTTTCCTTGCGCTACCTTGCAAACGCGGGAGACAGCGACAAAGCAAGAAGAAAAAAAAAATATATATATATATATATATATATATATATATATATATATATATATATATATATATATATATATATATATATATATATATATATATATATATATATATATATATATATATATATATATATATATATATATATATATATATATATATACATATAAAGATGTTCTGGAAGGAGGTAAATAAAGTGCGTAAGACAAGGGAGCAAATGGGAACTTCAGTGAAGGGCGCAAATGGGGAGATGATAACAGGTAGTGGTGATGTGAGAAGGAGATGGAGTGAGTATTTTGAAGGTTTGTTGAATGTATTTGATGATAGAGTGGCAGATATAGGGTGTTTTGGTGGAGATGGTGTGCAAAGTGAGAGGGTTAGGGAAAGTGATTTGGTAAACAGAAAAGAGGTACTAAAAGCTTTGCGGAAGATGAAAGCCGGCAAGGCAGCAGGTTTGGATGGTATTGCAGTGGAATTTATCAAAAAAGGGGGTGACTGTATTGTAGACTGGTTTGTAAGGTTATTTAATGTATATATGACTCATGGTGAGGTGCCTGAGGATTGCATAGTGCATAGTGCATAGTGCCATTGTACAAAGGCAAAGGGGATAAGAGTGAGTGCTCAAATTACAGAGGTATAAGTTTGTTGAGTATTCCTGGTATATTATATGGGAAGGTATTGATTGAGACGGTGAAGGCATGTACAGAGCATCAGATTGGGGAAGAGCAGTGTGGTTTCAGATGTGGTAGAGGATGTGTGGATCAGGTGTTTCCTTTGAAGAATGTATGTGAGAAATACTTAGAAAAGCAAATGGATTTGCATGTAGCATTTATGGATCTGGAGAAGGCATACGATAGAGTTGATAGAGATGCTATGTGGAAGGTATTAAGAATATATAGTGTGGGAGGCAAGTTGTTAGAAGCAGTGAAAAGTTTTTTATCGAGGATGTAAGGCATGTGTACGTGTAGGAAGAGAGGAAAGTGAGTGGTTCTCAGTGAATATAGGTTTGCGGTAGGAGTGTGTGATGTCTCCATGGTTGTTTAATTTGTTTATTGATGGGGTTGTTAGGGAGGTGAATGCAAGAGTTTTGGAAAGAGGGGCAAGTATGAAGTCTGTTGTGGATGAGAGAGCTTGGGAAGTGAGTCAGTTGTTCTTCGCTGATGATACAGCGCTGGTTACTGATTCATGAGAGAAACTGCAGAAGCTGGTGACTGAGTTTGGTAAAGTGTGTGAAAGAAGAAAGTTAAGAGTAAATGTGAATAAGAGCTAGGTTATTAGGTACAGTAGGGTTGAGTGTCAAGTCAATTGGGAGGTAAGTTTGAATGGAGAAAAACTGAAGGAAGTAAAGGGTTTTAGATATCTGGGAGTGGATCTGGCAGCGGATGGAACCATGGAAGCGGAAGTGAATCATAGGGTGGGGAAGGGGGCGAAAATCCTGGGAGCCTTGAAGAATGTGTGGAAGTCGAGAACATTATCTCGGAAAGCAAAAATGGGTATGTTTGAAGGAATAGTGGTTCCAACAATGCTGTATGGTTGCGAGGCGTGGGCTATGGATAGAGTTGTGCGCAGGAGGGTGGATGTGCTGGAAATGAGATGTTTGAGGACAATGTGTGGTGTGAGGTGGTTTGATCGAGTAAGTAATGTAAGGGTGAGAGAGATGTGTGGAAATAAAAAGAGTGTGGTTGAGAGAGCAGAAGAGGGTGTTTTGAAATGGTTTGGGCACATGGAGAGAATGAGTGAGGAAAGATTGACCAAGAGGATATATGTGTCGGAGGTGGAGGGAACGAGGAGAATTGGGAGACCAAATTGGAGGTGGAAAGATGGAGTGAAAAAGTTTTTGTGTGATCGGGGCCTGAACATGCAGGAGGGTGAAAGGAGGGCAAGGAATAGAGTGAATTGGATCGATGTCGTATACCGGGGTTGACGTGCTGTCAGTGGATTGAATCAGGGCATATGAAGCGTCTGGGGTAAACCATGGAAAGTTGTGTGGGGCCTGGATGTGGAAAGGGAGCTGTGGTTTCGGGCATTATTGCGTAACAGCTGGAGACTGAGTGTGAACGAATGGGACCTTTGTTGTCTTTTCCCAGTGCTACCTCGCACACATGAGGGGGGAGGGGGATGGTATTCCATGTGTGGCGAGGTGGCGATGGGAATGAATAGGGGCAGACAGTGTGAATTATGTGCATGGGTATATATGTATGTGTCTGTGTGTGTATATATATGTGTACATTGGGATGTATAGGTATGTATATTTGCGCGTGTGGATATGTGTGTGTGTACATTGTGTATGGGTGTGGACTGGGCCATTTTCTTTCGTCTGTTTTCTTGCGATACCTCGCAAACGCGGGAGACAGCGAGAAAGCAAAATAAAATAATAAAAATAAATAATATATATGTATATATATATATATATATATATATATATATATATATATATATATATATATATATATATATATATATATATATATATATATATATCTATGAGTTCACGGGGAAAATGAAACACGGAAAGTTCCCAAGTGCACTTTCGTGTAATAATCACATCATCAGGGGAGACACAAGAGAGAAATATAACAGTCAGTTGATATACATCGAAGAGACGAAGCTAGGACACCATTTGGTAGACATGTTTACCAAATTGCGTCCTAGTTTCGTCTCTTCGATGTATATCAACAGAATTATATTTCTCTCTTGTGTCTCTTGTGATGATGTGATTATTACACGAAAGTGCACTTGGGAGCTTTTCGTGTTTTATTTTCCCCGTGGACTTATTGGAATATATATATATATATATATATATATATATATATATATATATATATATATATATATATATATATATATATATATATATATATATATATATATATATATATATATATATATATTATCCCTGGGGATAGGGAAGAAAGAGTACTTCCCACGTATTCCCTGCGTGTCGCATAAGGCGACTAAATTGGGAGGGAGCAAGGCGCTGGAAATCCTCCCCTCTCGGTTTTTTTTTTTTCATTTTCCAAAAGAAGGACCGAGAAGGGGGCCAGGTGAAGATATTCTCTCTAAGATCCAGTCCTCTGTTCTTAACGCTACCTTACTAACCAAATACATATATGAACATGTACATAATTCATACTTGCTGCCTTTATTCATTCCACCTCTCCCCGCACGCGCGCGAGATAGCGCGAGCAAAAGACAACAAAGGCCACATTCGTTCACAATAAGTCTCTAGCTGTCATGTATAATGCAACGAAGCCAGAGCTCCCTTTCCACATCCAGGTCCCACAAAACTTTGCATGGCTTACTCCAGGCGCTTCACATGCCCTAGTTCAATCAATTGATAGCACTTCGACCTCGGTATGCCATATCGTTCCAATTCACTCTATTCCTTGCACGCCTTTCACCCTCCTGCATGCTCAGGCCCCGATCGTTGAAAATCCTTTTCACTCCATCCTTCCAGCTCCAATTTGGTCTCCCACTTCTCCTTGTTCCCTCCACCCCTGACATATATATCCTCTTTGTCAATCTTTCCTCACCTATTCTCTCCATATGACCAAACTATTTCAGTGCACCCACTTCCGCTCTCTCAGCCACACACTTTTTATTACCGCACATCTCTCTTATCCTTTCATTACATACTCGATCAAACCACCTCACACCACATATTGTTCTCAAACATCCTATTTCCAAGAAATCTATCCACCTCCGCACAACCCTATCTGTGACCCACGCCTCGCACCCATATAACGTTGTTGGAACCAATTTTTGCTTTCCGAGATACTATTCTCGCCTTCCACATATTTTTCAACGCTCCGAGAACCTTAGCTCCCTCCACCACCTGAGACTCAATTCCGCTTCTATGGTTCCATCTGCTGCCAAATCCACTCCCAGATATCTAAAACACTTCACTTCCTGCAGTTATTTTCCATATAAACTCTCCTCCCAGTTGACGTGTCCCTCAATCCTACTGTACCTAATAACCTTGCTCTTATTCACATTTACTCTCAGCTTTTTTCTTTCTCACACCTTACCAAAGTCAGTCACCAGCTTCTACATTTTCTCACCGGAACCATCCATCAGCGAACAACAACTGAATCACTTCCCAAGCCCTCTCATTCACAACAGACTGCATACTTTCCCTCTCTCTAAAACTCTTCCATTCTTCTCCCTAAGAACCCGATCAATAGACAAATTAAACAACCATGGAGACATCACGCACCCCTGCCGCAAACCGACCTCACTAAAAACCAATCACTTACCTCTCTTCCTACTCGTACACATTCCTTAAATCCTTAATAGAAAATTTTCACTGCTCCTAGCAACTTGCCTCCCGCACTACATACTCTTACTAGCTTCCACAGAGCATCTCTATGAACTTTATCATATGACTTCTCCAGATCAATAAATACTACAAGCAAATCATTTGGTTTTCTAAGTATCTCTCACATACATTTTTCAAAGCAAACACCTGGTCCACAAATCCGCTACCACTTCTAAAACCACACTGGTCTTCCCCAATCTGGTGCTCTGTACATGCCATTATCCTCTCAATCATTACCCTCCCATATACTTTCCCATGAATATTCAACAAACTTATTATTTATTTATTATATTTTGTCGTTGCCTCCCGCGTTAACGAGCTAAAGCAAGGAAACAGACGAAAGATTAGCCCAACTCACCCACATACACATCTATATACAAACACGTCCACACGTACATATACATACCTATACATTTCCACCTATACATATACATATACACACACACAAACAACATACATATATACACATATGCATAATTCATACGTGTTGCCTTTATTCATTCCCGTTGCCACCCTTCCACACATGAAATGACAACCCTTTCCCCCGGCACGCACGCGAGGTACCGCTAGGAAAAGACAACAAATGCCACATTCGTTCACACTCAGTCTCTAGCTGTCATGTAATTAGCATCAAAATCACAATTCCCTTTCCACATCCAGGCCACAGAAAGCTTTCAATGGCGTACCTCAGACGCCTCAAATGCCCTGGTTCAATCCACTGACAGCATGCTGACCCCGGTATACCAAATCGTTCCAATTCACTCTATTCTTTGCACGCCTTTCACCCTACTGCATGTTCAGGCCCTATCGATCAAAATATTTTTCACTCTATTCTTCCAAAGCCAATTTGGTCTCCCACTTCTCGTCCCCTCCACTTTGGGCACGTCCATCCTCTTTTTCAATCTTTCCTCACTTATTCTCTCCATGTGACTTCTCTCCACTCAGCCAAATCATTTTGATGCACCCTCTTCTGCTCTCTCAACCACACTCTTTATAGTAGCACACATCACTCTTACCCTTTCATTACTTACTCGATTAAACCACCTCAAACCTCATATTGTCCCCATACATCTCATTTCCAACACATCCACCCTCCTCCGCACAACGCTATCTATACCAAACGCCTCGCAACCATGTAACATTATTGGAACCACTATTCCTTCAAACATACCCATTTCTGCATTCCGAGAAAATTGTCTAACCTTCCACATTTTTTTGAACGCTCCCAGGACTTTCGCCCCCTTCCCAACCCTGTGACTCACTTCCGCTTCCATGGTTGCATCCGCTGCCATATCCATTCCCAGATATCTAAAACATTTCAATTCCTCCAGTTTTTCTCCATTCAAACTTACATCCCAATTGACTTATCCCTCAACCCAACTGTACCTGATAACCTTGCTCTTATACACATTTACTCTAAGCTTTCTTCTTGCACGCACTTTGCCAAACTTAGTCAACAGCTTGTGCAGATTCTCACCGGAATTAGTTGCCAGCGCTGTATCATCAGCGAAAAACAACTGACTCATTTCCCAAGCCCTTTCTTCCACAATAGACTGCATACTTTCCCCTCTCTCCAAAACTCTTGCATTCACCTCCCTAACAACCCAATCCATTAATAAGTTAAACAACCATGGAGACATTATGCACCTCTACCGCAAACCGACATTCACTGAGAACCAATCACTTTCCACTCTTCCTCCTTGTACACATGGTTTACAACCTCGATAAAAAGAATTTCAATGCTTCTAGCAACTTGCCTCCTACAGCATATGCTCTTAATACCTTCCACATAGTATCTCTATCAACTCTATCATATGCCTTCTCCAGACCCATAAATGCTACATCTATATCCATTTTTTTTCTAAGTATTTCTAACATACATTCTTCAAAGCAAACACCTTATCAACACATCCTCTGCCACTTCTGAAAACACGCTGCTCTTCCTCAGTCTGATGCTCTGTATATGTCTCCACCCTTTCAAAAATACCCTCCCTTACAATTTCCCAGGTATACTCAACAAACTTATTATCTGTACATCAAAATTAGTAGCTGTCTCCCGCGTTAGAGAGGTAGCTCAAGGAAACACAAAAAAGAATGGCTCAATCAGCACACATACAAATGTATATATGTATATATATCCACACACGTATATATACATAACGATACATTTCAACGTATATATATATATATATATATATATATATATATATATATATATATATATATATATATATATATATATATATATATATATATATATATATATATATATATATATATATATATATATATATATATATATATATATATATACGTTGGATGTGCTGGAAATGAGATGAATGAGGACAATGTGTGGTGTGAGGTGGTTTGATCGAGTAAGTAACGTAAGGGTAAGAGAGATGTGTGGAAATAAAAAGAGCGTGGTTGAGAGAGCAGAAGAGGGTGTTTTGAAATGGTTTGGGCTCATGGAGAGAATGAGTGAGGAAAGATTGACCAAGAGGATATATGTGTCGGAGGTGGAGGGAACGAGGAGAAGAAGGAGACCAAATTGGAGGTGGAAAGATGGAGTGAAAAAGATTTTGTGTGATCGGGGCCTGAACATGCAGGAGGGTGAAAGGAGGGCAAGGAATAGAGTGAATTGGAGCGATGTGGTATACCGGGGTTGACGTGCTGTCAGCGGATTGAATCAGGGCATGTGAGGCGTCTGGGGTAAACCATGGAAAGCTGTGTAGGTATGTATATTTGCGTGTGTGGACGTATGTATATACATGTGTATGGGGGTGGGTTGGGCCATTTCTTTCGTCTGTTTCCTTGCGCTACCTCGCAAACGCGGGAGACAGCGACAAAGCAAAAAAAAAAAAAAAAAATATATATATATATATATATATATATATATATATATATATATATATATATATATATATATATATATATATATATATATATATTGGAAAGGATCACAACTTTGCGCGTGATCAAGATATTCCTATGAGTCCACGGGGAGAATGAAACACGATAAGTTCCCAGGTGCACTTTCGTGTAATGATCACATCATCAGGGGAGACACATGAGAGAAATATAACAGTCAGTTGATATACATCGACGAGATGAAGCTAGGACGTCATTTGGTAAATATGTGATTATACAAAACATACAACGAGCGTTCATAAACTTATCATTTTACAAATTTTATCAGCAATAAAGTTATCTAATTTCTATAGACCATCACTAATATTAAGATTATAGTTCTTTGTGTATTTCATGATAGAAGATTCAATGATATTTCTCTTCGTAATAGAGTTACAGTTGATAACTAAGATGGCGTTACTCTAGTCAATACAATGATCATAGTTTTTAACGTGATTAAACAAGGCATTTGATTCTTCTCCCATTCTTATACTATATTTATGTTGCTTAAGTCTAACAGAAAGATCCTTACCACTCTGACCAACATAAAATTTATCAGTTTCCACAATGCGCTTTATAGATGCATCCAAAAGAATTTTCTGGTGAATTCCTGATTAAGATATTCTTTATAGTATTATTGTTGCTAAGGCAACATTTACATTAAAGGATTTAAGCAACATGGGAAGCAAAGTGAAATTATTATCAATAGGGAGAACTAAAAGATTCTTGGTGTCAATGGAAGGTTTGGACTCAACTCTACAAAATGATTTCTTTGCTAACTTAAGGGATATATCAGTGAAAGATCTAGGGTACTTTAACTTAGATCCAATAGAATATATCTTTTCAAACTCATCATCAATAAACTCTGGACTGCATATACGTGATGCGCTAAGGAACATATATTGAAATAACGATAATTTCACTGTCATGTTGAGTAATAATGGATATATGAGCATACATTGGTGGGTTTTCTGTATATGCTAAACTTAAACTTGTTTCCTTGTCTATGGATCATGCAATCTAAAAATGGTAACATACCATTATTTTCATTTTCTACAGTAAATTTGATGGAAGGTACTAAATTGTTAAGTAAGGGGAGAAATATTTGTAAATCTTCATTTGTTGGCCGAACACAAAGAACATCATCTACATACCTAAACCGAATTCCATTTGAAGGTAAGATATCATTTAGTAATTTTGTTTCAAAAAATTCCATATAAAGATTACTTAGTACAGGTGAAAGAGGGTTACCCATTGCAATACCAAATTTTTGAGCATAATAATCTCCATTAAACTAAAATACACGGTCTTTTATTCACAATTTTATCAGTTCAATGAAATTAGACTTTGAAACAGGTAAATGAACATCATACAAGAGATCAAATAAATATTCTAAAAGGTCATCAACTGGAAGTTTAGTGAAAAGTGAGGAAGCAGCAAAGTTAACTAGTTTGAAATCAATATTA
Source organism: Panulirus ornatus (assembly GCF_036320965.1). NCBI lineage: Eukaryota > Metazoa > Arthropoda > Malacostraca > Decapoda > Palinuridae > Panulirus > Panulirus ornatus. The sequence continues at coordinate 34,596,794 of NC_092236.1, forward strand.
ATAATGATATTGTTTAATTTATTGACTAAATCTAATTGTTCATGATATCAGAATTTGATACCTTACCCACTAAGGGGCTTAATAAAGAAACTAACCATTTTGACACTCACATAGGTCTTGCTCGAAAATTCTGTTTATGTGTTTTGATAAGTCCATACATATATGGCAATGAAGGGGACAAAGATGGCAAACTTTTGATAAGAGAAATGTTACTTTTCAACAACTTCATTTCTTTATTGAAATGAGAATAACTTTTTCTAAGGGAATTTTACTAAGTTTCGAATATGTTGTGTAATCATTTAGAACATCATTCATGTTAGATAAATAGTTACTTTTCTCTAAAATCACAACAGAGCCTTATCTGCTTTAGTAATATGTATATAATTGTCTTGCTTTAAGGTGTTGATAGCTCTTATGAATATTCCAGGGCAATTAGCTTCGACTGGTTTTGACAAACTGGCATACACTAAACTCTTCCAGATATTAATATCATCATTACTTAAATTACTGTATTTTTCTAAATTACAAAAAGACTTTGTGACATCAACACAGCTGGCTTCCCTGTTAGAGCACACAAAACTTAAACCATAGCCTAGTGCACACAGGAAATATCTAACTAGTTGTTTATTAGACAGGTTTACCACAAAAGATGGGTTTGTGCTCTTGGTCTAGTTACTGTTTTCAATAAGATGGTCCAACTTACGATTTAGTGACAATTGTAGCCTGTTGCGTTCTTTCCTTAATTCATCATAGCAATTGTCCAACATCCGGTTCTTCTATTTTGTCGGTATTGCCATTTGAAAAACACGTTTCTTCTCTCTTAAAATGCGAAAAGCTTCCTCAATTTCAAGTTTCTTTAATTCAATATTTTTCTTTAAAACAATATTTTGAAATTGGTCAAGAAATTGGTCGCCCAGACACCTGCAACAAACGTAGAGGTAGGACAGATATTGGCATCACTTGTTCATCAAGGCATTTCCTAAGGAATTCAAATGGTAACTTCAGTTAAAACAAAATTACTAACGGATATCTTACCTTCTAATGCAACTTTATTTAGGTATGTAGATGATGTTCTTTGTGTTTGCCCAACAAATGAAAATTTACAAATATTTCTCCCCTTACTTAACAATTTAGTACCTTCCATCAAATTAGTTGTAGATGATGAAAATAATGGTATGTTACCATTTTAAGATTGCTTGATCAATAGACAAGGAAACAAGTTTAAGTTTAGCATATACAAAAACCCCACCAATATATGCTCATATATCCATTATTACTCATCTCAACATGACGGAGTAAAATAATGATCGTTTCAATCTATGTTCCTTAGGGCATTACGTATTTGCAGTGCAGAGTTTATTAATGTTGAGTTTGAGGAGATATATTCTATTCGATCTAAGTTAAAGTACCCTACATCTTTCATTGATATATCCATTAACTTAGCAAAGAAATCATCTTATAGACTTTTTTTTTTTCTTTTTGCTTTGTCGCTGTCTCCCGCGTTTGCGAGGTAGCGCAAGGAAACAGACGAAAGAAATGGCCCAACCCACCCCCATACACATGTATATACATACGTCCACACACGCAAATATACATACCTACACAGCTTTCTATGGTTTACCCCAGACGTTTCACATGCCCTGATTCAATCCACTGACAGCACGTCAACCTCGGTATACCACATCGATCCAATTCACTCTATTCTTTGCCCTCCTTTCACCCTCCTGCATGTTCAGGCCCCGATCACACAAAATCTTTTTCACTCCATCTTTCCATCTCCAATTTGGTCTCCCACTTCTCGTCCCTCCACCTCCGACACATATATCGTCTTGTTCAATCTTTCCTCACGCATTCCCTCCATGTGCCCAAACCATTTCAAAACACCCTCTTCTGCTCTCTCAAACACGTTCTTTTTATTTCCACACATCTCTCTTACCCTTACGTAACTTACTCGATCAAACAACCTCACACCACACATTGTCCTCAAACATCTCATTTCCAGCACATCCATCCTCCGACACACAACTCTATACATAGCCCACGCCTCGCAACCATAAAACATTGTTGGAACCAGTATTCCTTCAAACATACCCATCTTTGCTTTCCGAGATAATGTTCTCGACTTCCACACATTCTTCAAGGCTCCCAGAATTTTCGCCCCCTTCCCCTACCCTATGATCCACTTCCGCTTCCATGGTTCCATCCGCTGCCAGATCCACTCCCAGATATCTAAAACACTTTCCTTCCACCAGTTTTTCTCCATTCAAACTCACCTCCCAATTGACTTGACCATCAACCCTACTGTACCTAATAACCTAGCTCTTATTCACATTTACACTTAACTTTCTTCTTTAACACACTTTACCAAACTCAGTCACCAGCTTCTGCAGTTTCTCACATGAATCAGCCACCAGCGCTGTATCATCAGCGAACAACAACTGACTCACTTCCCAAGCTCTCTCATCCACAACAGACTTCATACTTGCCTCTCTTTCCAAAACTCTTGCATTCACCTCCCTAACTACCCAATCCATAAACAAATTAAACGACCATGGAGACATCACACACCCCTGCCGTAAACCTACATTCACTGACAACCAATCACTTTCCTCTCTTCCTACAAGTACACATGCCTTACATCCTTGATAAAAACTTTTCACTGCTTCTAACAACTTGCCTCCCACACCATATATCCTTAACACCTTCCACAGAGCATCTCTATCAACTCTATCATATGCCTTCTCCAGATCCATAAATGCTGCATACAAATCCATTTGCTTTTCTAAGTATTTCTCACCTACATTCTTCAAAGCAAATACCTGATCCACACATTCTCTACCACTTCTGAAACCACATTGCTCTTCCCCAATCTGATGCTCTGTACATGCCTTCACCCTCTCAATCAATACCCTCCCATACAATTTACCAGGAATACTCAACAAACTTATACCTCTGTAATTTGAGCACTTACTCTTATCCCCTTTGCCTTTGTACAATGGCACTATGCACGCATTCCGCCAATCCTCAGGCACCTCACCATGGGTCATACATATATTAAATAACCTTACCAACCAGTCAATAATACAGTCAGCCCATTTTTTAATAAATTCCACTGCAATACCATCCAAACCTACTGTCTTGCCGGCTTTCATCATCCGTAAAGCTTTTACTACCTATTCTCTGTTTACCAAATCATTTTCCCTAACACTCTCACTTTGCACACCACCTCGACCAAAACACCCTATATCTGCCACTCTATCATCAAACACATTCAACAAACCTTCAAAATACTCACTCCATCTCCTTCTCACTTCACCACTACTTGTTATCACCTTCCCATTTGCGCCCTTCACTGAAGTTCCCATTTGCTTCCTTGTCTTACGCACTTTATTTACCTCCTTCCAGAACATCTTTTTATTCTCCCTAAAATTTAATGATACTCTCTCACCCCAAATCTCATTTGCCCTCTTTTTCACATCTTGCACCTTTCTCTTGACCTCCTGTCTCTTTCTTTTATACATCTCCCACTCAATTGCATTTTTTCCCTGCAAAAATCGTTCAAATGCCTCTCTCCTCTCTTTCACTAATAATCTTACTTCTTCATCCCACCACTCACTACCCTTTCTAATCAACCCACCTCCCACTCTTCTCATGCCACAAGCATCTTTTGCGCAATCCATCACTGATTCCCTAAATACATCCCATTCCTCCCCCAATCCCCTTACTTCCATTGTTCTCACCTTTTTCCCTTCTGTACTCAGTTTCTCCTGGTACTTCCTCACACAAGTCTCCTTCCCAAGCTCACTTACTCTCACCACCCTCTTCACCCCAACATTCTCTCTTCTTTTCTGAAAACCCATACAAATCTTCACCTTAGCTTCCAGAAGATAATGATCAGACATCCCTCCAGTTGCACCTCTCAGCACATTAACATCCAAAAGTCTCTCTTTCGCGCGCCTGTCAATTAACACGTAGTTCAATAACGCTCTCTGGCCATCTCTCCTACTTACATACGTATACTTATGTATATCTCGCTTTTTAAACCAGGTATTCCCAATCACCAGACCTTTTTCAGCACAAAAATCTACAAGCTCTTCACCATTTCCATTTACAACACTGAACACCCCATGTATACCAATTATTCCTTCAACTGCCACGTTACTCACCCTTGCATTCAAATCACCTATCACTATAACACACTCATTCATCTGCTCCCAAAACACTTGCCCAGTCCTCTGTTCTTACCACTACCTCGCCAATGCGGGAAATGGTGAATAGTATGAAAAAAAAAAAAAAAAAAAAAAAAAAAAAAATATATATATATATATATATATATATATATATATATATATGTATATATATATATATATATATATATATATATATATATATATATATATATATATATATAATATATATATATATATATATATATATATATATATATATATATATATATATATATATATATATATATATATATATATATATATATATATATATATATATATATATATATATATATATATATATATATATATATATATATATATGGAAAGGTGTGTAGGTATGTATATTTGCGTGTGTGGACGTATGTATATACATGTGTATGGGGGTGGGTTGGGCCATTTCTTTCGTCTGTTTCCTTGCGCTACCTCGCAAACGCTGGAGACAGCGAGAGAAAAAAAAATATATATATATATATATATATATATATTTATATATATATATATATATATATATATATATATATATATATATATATATATATATATATATATATATATTTTTTTTTTTTTTTTTTTTTTTTTATACTTTGTCGCTGTCTCCCGCGTTTGCGAGGTAGCGCAAGGAAACAGACGAAAGAAATGGCCCAACCCCCCCCATACACATGTATATACATACGTCCACACACGCAAATATACATACCTACACAGCTTTCCATGGTTTACCCCAGACGCTTCACATGCCCTGATTCAATCCACTGACAGCACGTCAACCCCTGTATACCACATCGCTCCAATTCACTCTATTCCTTGCCCTCCTTTCACCCTCCTGCATGTTCAGGCCCCGATCACACAAAATCTTTTTCACTCCATCTTTCCACCTCCAATTTGGTCTCCCACTTCTCCTCGTTCCCTCCACCTCCGACACATATATCCTCTTGGTCAATCTTTCCTCACTCATTCTCTCCATGTGCCCAAACCATTTCAAAACACCCTCTTCTGCTCTCTCAACCACGCTCTTTTTATTTCCACACATCTCTCTTACCCTTACGTTACTTACTCGATCAAACCACCTCACACCACACATTGTCCTCAAACATCTCATTTCCAGCACATCCATCCTCCTGCGCACAACTCTATCCATAGCCCACGCCTCGCAACCATACAACATTGTTGGAACCACTATTCCTTCAAACATACCCATTTTTGCTTTCCGAGATAATGTTCTCGACTTCCACACATTCTTCAAGGCTCCCAGAATTTTCGCCCCCTCCCCCACCCTATGATCCACTTCCGCTTCCATGGTTCCATCCGCTGCCAGATCCACTCCCAGATATCTAAAACACTTCACTTCCACCAGTTTTTCTCCATTCAAACTCACCTCCCAATTGACTTGACCATCAACCCTACTGTACCTAATAACCTTGCTCTTATTCACATTTACTCTTAACTTTCTTCTTCCACACACTTTACCAAACTCAGTCACCAGCTTCTGCAGTTTCTCACAAGAATCAGCCACCAGCGCTGTATCATCAGCGAACAACAACTGACTCACTTCCCAAGCTCTCTCATCCCCAACAGACTTCATACTTGCCCCTCTTTCCAAAACTCTTGCATTCACCTCCCTAACTACCCAATCCATAAACAAATTAAACGACCATGGAGACATCACACACCCCTGCCGTAAACGTATATTCACTGACAACCAATCACTTTCCTCTCTTCCTACACGTACACATGCCTTACATCCTTGATAAAAACTTTTCACTGCTTCTAACAACTTGCCTCCCACACCATATATCCTTAACACCTTCCACAGAGCATCTCTATCAACTCTATCATATGCCTTCTCCAGATCCATAAATGCTGCATACAAATCCATTTGCTTTTCTAAGTATTTCTCACCTACATTCTTCAAAGCAAATACCTGATCCACACATCCTCTACCACCTCTGAAACCACATTGCTCTTCCCCAATCTGATGCTCTGTACATGCCTTCACCCTCTCAATCAATACCCTCCCATACAATTTACCAGGAATACTCAACAAACTTATACCTCTGTAATTTGAGCACTTACTCTTATCCCCTTTGCCTTTGTACAATGGCACTATGCACGCATTCCGCCAATCCTCAGGCACCTCACCATGGGTCATACATATATTAAATAACCTTACCAACCAGTCAATAATACAGTCAGCCCATTTTTTAATAAATTCCACTGCAATACCATCCAAACCTACTGTCTTGCCGGCTTTCATCATCCGTAAAGCTTTTACTACCTATTCTCTGTTTACCAAATCATTTTCCCTAACACTCTCACTTTGCACACCACCTCGACCAAAACACCCTATATCTGCCACTCTATCATCAAACACATTCAACAAACCTTCAAAATACTCACTCCATCTCCTTCTCACTTCACCACTACTTGTTATCACCTTCCTATTTGCGCCCTTCACTGAAGTTCCCATTTGCTTCCTTGTCTTACGCACTTTATTTACCTCCTTCCAGAACATCTTTTTATTCTCCTTAAAATTTAATTATACTCTCTCACCCCAAATCTCATTTGCCCTCTTTTTCACATCTTGCACCTTTCTCTTGACCTCCTGTCTCTTTCTTTTATACATCTCCCACTCAATTGCATTTTTTCCCTGCAAAAATCGTCCAAATGCCTCTCTCTTCTCTTTCACTAATAATCTTACTTCTTCATCCCACCACTCACTACCCTTTCTAATCAACCCACCTCCCACTCTTCTCATGCCACAAGCATCTTTTGCGCAATCCATCACTGATTCCCTAAATACATCCCATTCCTCCCCCACTCCCCTTACTTCCATTGTTCTCACCTTTTTCCCTTCTGTACTCAGTTTCTCCTGGTACTTCCTCACACAAGTCTCCTTCCCAAGCTCACTTACTCTCACCACCCTCTTCACCCCAACATTTTCTCTTCTTTTCTGAAAACCCATACAAATCTTCACCTTAGCTTCCAGAAGATAATGATCAGACATCCCTCCAGTTGCACCTCTCAGCACATTAACATCCAAAAGTCTCTCTTTCGCGCGCCTGTCAATTAACACGTAGTTCAATAACGCTCTCTGGCCATCTCTCCTACTTACATACGTATACTTATGTATATCTCGCTTTTTAAACCAGGTATTCCCAATCACCAGACCTTTTTCAGCACAAAAATCTACAAGCTCTTCACCATTTCCATTTACAACACTGAACACCCCATGTATACCAATTATTCCTTCAACTGCCACGTTACTCACCCTTGCATTCAAATCACCTATCACTATAACCCGGTCTCGTGCATCAAAACCACTAACACACTCATTCATCTGCTCCCAAAACACTTGCCCAGTCCTCTGTTCTTACCACTACCTCGCCAATGCGGGAAATGGTGAATAGTATGAAAAAAAAAATATATATATATATATATATATATATATATATATATATATATATATATATATATATATATATATATATATATATATATATATATATATATATGGAAAGGTGTGTAGGTATGCGAGGTAGCGCAAGGAAACAGACGAAAGAAATGGCCCAACCCACCCCCATACACATGTATATACATACGTCCACACACGCAAATATACATACCTACACAGCTTTCCATGGTTTACACCAGACGCTTCACATGCCTTGATTCAATCCACTGACAGCACGTCAACCCCAGTATACCACATCGCCCCAATTCACTCTATTCCTTGCCCTCCTTTCACCCTCCTGTATGTTCAGGCCCGATCACACAAAATACATATATATTTTTTCATTTTTTTTTATTATACTTTGTCGCTGTCTCCCGCGCTTGCGAGGTAGCGCAAGTAAACAGACGAAAGAAATGGCCCAGCCCCCCCCATACACATGTATTTACATACGTCCACACACGTAAATATACATACCTACACAGCTTTCCATGGTTTACCCCAGACGCTTCACATGCCTTGATTCAATCCACTGACAGCACGTCAACCCCGGTATACCACATCGCTCAATTTCACTCTATTCCTTGCCCTCCTTTCACCCTCCTGCATGTTCAGGCCCCGATCACACAAAATCTTTTTCACTCAATCTTTCCACCTCCAATTTGGTCTCCCTCTTCTCCTCTTTCCCTCCAACTCCGACACATATATCCTCTTGGTCAATCTTTCCTCACTCATTCTCTCCATGTGCCCAAACCACTTCAAAACACCCTCTTTTGCTCTCTCAACCACGCTCTTTTTATTTCCACACATCTCTCTTACCCTTACGTTACTCACTCGATCACACTACCTCACACCACACATTGTCCTCAAACATCTCATTTCCAGCACATCCATCCTCCTGCGCAGAACTCTATCCATAGCCCACGCCTCGCAACCATACAACATTGTTGGAACCACTATTCCTTCAAACATACCCATTTTTGCTTTCCGAGTTAATGTTCTCGACTTCCACACATTCTTCAAGGCCCCCAGAATTTTCGCCCCCTCCCCCACCCTATGATCCACTTCCGCTTACATGGTTCCATCCGCTGCCAGATCCACTCCCAGATATCTAAAACACTTCACCTCCTCCAGTTTTTCTCCATTCAAAC
>NC_092236.1:34610624-34648124 GCF_036320965.1 Panulirus ornatus
AGAAATTTAGAATACAAGGAGAGGAGGGTTTGTAGCCCCACGCTCCGGCCCATTTAGTCGCCTTCTACGACATGCAGGGGATGCGTTGGGAGGGAGGTTGGGGGATGCTATTGCATGTCTGCGGGAGGCGACGGAAATGGATGAAGAAAGCAAATATTAATCTGTACCTTTTTATGTATGTATATGTATGTGTATGTATTTGTATATATACATTAGAATGTATATGTATGTACATGCGCGTGTGTGGGCGTTTATATAGATACATATATATATGGCAGGGTTAAGCCATTACTCGTCTGTGTACATGCGCTATTTCGCAATCGCAGAAGACGGCGAGTCAGTATGTTAATAAGATATATATATATATATATATATATATATATATATATATATATATATATATATATATATATATATATATATATATATATATATATATATATATATATATATATTATTATTATTTATTATACTTTGTCGCTGTCTCCCGCGTTTGCGAGGTAGCGCAAGGACACAGACGAAAGAAATGGATCAACCCCCCCCCCCATACACATGTATATACATACGTCCACACACGCAAATATACATACCTACACAGCTTTCCATGGTTTACCCCAGACGCTTCACATGCCTTGATTCAATCCACTGACAGCACGTCAACCCAGGTATAACATCGCTCCAATTCACTCTATTCGTTGCCCTCCTTTCACTCTCCTGCATGTTCAGGCCCCGATCACACAAAATCTTTTTCACTCCATCTTTCCACCTCCAATTTGTCTCCCTCTTCTCCTCGTTCCCTCCACCTCCGAAACATATAACCTCTTGGTCAATCTTTCCTCACTCATTCTCTCCATGTGCCCAAACCACTTCAAAACACCCTCTTCTGCTCTCTCAACCACGCTCTTTTTATTTCCATACATCTCTCTTACCCTTACGTTACTCACTCGATCAAACCACCTCACACCACACATTGTCCTCAAACATCTCATTTCCAGCACATCCATCCTCCTGCGCACAACTCTATCCATAGCCCACGCCTCGCAACCATACAACATTGTTGGAACCACTATTCCTTCAAACATACCCATTTTTGCTTTCCGAGATAATGTTCTCGACTTCCACACATTCTTCAAGGCCCCCAGAATCTTCGCCCCCTCCCCCACCCTATGGTCCACTTCCGCTTCCATGGTTCCATCCGATGCCAGATCCACTCCCAGATATCTAAAACACTTCACTTCCTCCAGTTTTTCTCCATTCAAACTCACCTCCCAGTTGACTTGACCCTCAACCCTACTGTACCTAATAACCTTGCTCTTATTCACATTTACTCTTAACTTTCTTCTTCCACACACTTTACCAAACTCAGTCACCAGCTTCTGCAGTTTCTCATATGAATCAGCCACCAGCGCTGTATCATCAGCGAACAACAACTGACTCACTTCCCAAGCTCTCTCATCCACAACAGACTTCATACTTGCCCCTCTTTCCAAAACTCTTGCATTTACCTCCCTAACAACCCCATCCATAAACAATTTAAACAACCATGGAGACATCACACACCCCTGCCGCAAACCTACATTCACTGAGAACCAATCACTTTCCTCTCTTCCTACACGTACACATGCCTTACATCCTCGATAAAAACTTTTCACTGATTCTAACAACTTTCCTCCCACACCATATATTCTTAATACCTTCCACAGAGCATCTCTATCAACTCTATCATATGCCTTCTCCAGATCCATAAATGCTACATACAAATCCATTTGCTTTTCTAAGTATTTTTCACATAAAACTCTTCAAAGCAAACACCTGATCCACACATCCTCTACCACTTCTGAAACCACACTGCACTTCCCCAATCTGATGCTCTGTACATGCCTTCACCCTCTCAATCAATACCCTCCCATATAATTTACCAGGGATACTCAACAAACTTATACCTCTGTAATTTGAGCACTCACTCTTATCCCCTTTGCCTTTGTACAATGGCACTATGCGCGCATTCCGCCAATCCTCAGGCACCTCACCATGAGTCATACATACATTAAATAACCTTACCAACCAGTCAACAATACAGTCACCCCCTTTTTTAATAAATTCCACTGAAATACCATCCAAACCTTCTGCCTTGCCGGCTTTCATCTTCCGCAAAGCTTTCACTACCTCTTCTCTGTTTACCAAATCATTTTCCCTAACCCTCTCACTCTGCACACCACCTCGACCAAGACATCCTATATCTGCCACTCTATCATCAAACACATTCAACAAACCCTCAAAATACTCACTCCATCTCCTTCTCACATCACCACTACTTGTTATCACCTCCCCATTTGCGCCCTTCACTGAAGTTCCCATTTGCTCCCTTGTCTTACGCACTTTATTTACCTCCTTCCAGAGCATCTTTTTATTCTCCCTAAAATTTAATGATACTCTCTCACCCCAACTTGGTCGAGGTGGTGTGCAGAGTGAGAGGGTTAGGGAAAATGATTTGGTAAACAGAGAAGAGGTAGTGAAAGCTTTGCGGAAGATGAAAGCCGGCAAGGCAGAAGGTTTGGATGGTATTTCAGTGGAATTTATTAAAAAAGGGGGTGACTGTATTGTTGACTGGTTGGTAAGGTTATTTAATGTATGTATGACTCATGGTGAGGTGCCTGAGGATTGGCGGAATGCGCGCATAGTGCCATTGTACAAAGGCAAAGGGGATAAGAGTGAGTGCTCAAATTACAGAGGTATAAGTTTGTTGAGTATTCCTGGTAAATTATATGGGAGGGTATTGATTGAGAGGGTGAAGGCATGTACAGAGCATCAGATTGGGGAAGTGCAGTGTGGTTTCAGAAGTGGTAGAGGATGTGTGGATCAGGTGTTTGCTTTGAAGAGTTTTATGTGAAAAATACTTAGAAAAGCAAATGGATTTGTATGTAGCATTTATGGATCTGGAGAAGGCATATGATAGAGTTGATAGAGATGCTCTGTGGAAGGTATTAAGAATATATGGTGTGGGAGCAAAGTTGTTAGAAGCAGTGAAAAGTTTTTATCGAGGATGTAAGGCATGTGTACGTGTAGGAAGAGAGGAAAGTGATTGGTTCTCAGTGAATGTAGGTTTGCGGCAGGGGTGTGTGATGTCTCCATGGTTGTTTAAATTGTTTATGGATGGGGTTGTTAGGGAGGTAAATGCAAGAGTTTTGGAAAGAGGGGCAAGTATGAAGTCTGTTGTGGATGAGAGAGCTTGGGAAGTGAGTCAGTTGTTGTTCGCTGATGATACAGCGCTGGTGGCTGATTCATATGAGAAACTGCAGAAGCTGGTGACTGAGTTTGGTAAAGTGTGTGGAAGAAGAAAGTTAAGAGTAAATGTGAATAAGAGCAAGGTTATTAGGTACAGTAGGGTTGAGGGTCAAGTCAACTGGGAGGTGAGTTTGAATGGAGAAAAACTGGAGGAAGTGAAGTGTTTTAGATATCTGGGAGTGGATCTGGCATCGGATGGAACCATGGAAGCGGAAGTGGACCATAGGGTGGGGGAGGGGGCGAAGATTCTGGGGGCCTTGAAGAATGTGTGGAAGTCGAGAACATTATCTCGGAAAGCAAAAATGGGTATGTTTGAAGGAATAGTGGTTCCAACAATGTTGTATGGTTGCGAGGCGTGGGCTATGGATAGAGTTGTGCGCAGGAGGATGGATGTGCTGGAAATGAGATGTTTGAGGACAATGTGTGGTGTGAGGTGGTTTGATCGAGTGAGTAACGTAAGGGTAAGAGAGATGTGTGGAAATAAAAAGAGCGTGGTTGAGAGAGCAGAAGAGGGTGTTTTGAAGTGGTTTGGGCACATGGAGAGAATGAGTGAGGAAAGATTGACCAAGAGGTTATATGTTTCGGAGGTGGAGGGAACGAGGAGAAGAGGGAGACAAATTGGAGGTGGAAAGATGGAGTGAAAAAGATTTTGTGTGATCGGGGCCTGAACATGCAGGAGAGTGAAAGGAGGGCAACGAATAGAGTGAATTGGAGCGATGTTATACCTGGGTTGACGTGCTGTCAGTGGATTGAATCAAGGCATGTGAAGCGTCTGGGGTAAACCATGGAAAGCTGTGTAGGTATGTATATTTGCGTGTGTGGACGTATGTATATACATGTGTATGGGGGGGGGTTGGGCCATTTCTTTCGTCTGTGTCCTTGCGCTACCTCGCAAACGCGGGAGACAGCGACAAAGTATAATAAATAATAATAATATATATATATATATATATATATATATATATATATATATATATATATATATATATATATATATATCTTATTAACATACTGACTCGCCGTCTTCTGCGATTGCGAAATAGCGCATGTATACAGACGAGTAATGGCTTAACCCTGCCATATATATATGTATCTATATAAACGCCCACACACGCGCATGTACATACATATACATTCTAATGTATATATACAAATACATACACATACATATACATACATAAAAAGGTACAGATTAATATTTGCTTTCTTCATCCATTTCCGTCGCCTCCCGCAGACATGCAATAGCATCCCCCAACCTCCCTCCACAGAGGTCGCGCCAGCAGAAAGACAAAAAAGTTCATATTCGTTCACACTCAGTCTCTGGGTGTAACGTGTAATCCACCGAAACTTCGGCTCCCTTTCCACATTCAGGCCACACAGAACTTTCCATGGTTTATCCCAGACGTTCACATTCCCTGGTTCAATCCATTGACAGCACGTCGATCACGGTATACCACATCGATCCAATTCATTCTATTCCTTGCACGCCTTTTATCCTTCTGTATATAACCCGGTCTCGTGAATCAAAAGTACTAAAACACTCACTCAGCTGCTTCCTAAAACATTTGCCTCTCATAATCTTTCTTTTCATGCCCAGGTACATATGCACATATAATCACCACTCTAACTCCATCCACTTTCAGTTTTAAACATATCAATCTAGAGTTTACTTTCTTACACTCTATCACATAATCCCACCACTCCTGTTTCAGGAGTAGTGCTACTCCTTCCCTTGCTCTTGTTACTTCACTAACAATAACTTTACCCCCAAGACATTCCTAAACCACTCTTCCCCTGTACCCTTGAGCTTCATTTTACTGACAGCCAAAACATTAAGGTTAATTTCCTCAAACATACCACCTATCTCTCCTTTTTTCTCATCTTGGTTACATCCATACACATTTAGACACCCTAATCTGAGCCTTCGAACAGGATGAGCACTCGCCGCGTGACTCCTTCTTCTGTTTCCCCTTTCAGTAAGTTAAGATACAATAAGGGGAGGGCTTCCAGCTCCCCGATCGCGTCCCCTTTAGTCTCCTTCAACGACACATGAGGAATGTGTGGGAAGCATTATACACAGACACACACACACACACACACACACACACACACACACATACATATATATATATATATATATATATATATATATATATATATATATATATATATATATATATATATATATATATATATATATATATATATATATATATATATGTATTTATTTTATTTATTTATTTCCTTGGTCGCTGTCTCCCGTGTTTGCGAGGTAGCGCAAGGAAACAGACGAAAGAAATGGCCCAACCCACCCCCATACAGATGTGTATACATACACGTACACACACGCAAATATACATAACTATACATCTCAATGTACACATATATATACACACAGAGACACATACATATATACCCATGCACACAATTCACACTGTCTGTCTTTATTCATTCCCATCGCCACCTCACCACACATGGAATACCATCCCCCTCCCCTCTCATGTGTACGAGGCAGCGCTAGGAAAACACAACAAAGACCACATTCGTTCACACTCAGTCTCTAGCTGTCATGCAGTAAGTCCCGAAACCACAGCTCCCTTTCCACATCCAGGCCCCACACAACTTTCCATGGTTTACGCCAGACGCTTCACAGGTCATGATTCAATCCACTGACAGCACGTAAAACCCGGTATAACACATCGATCCAATTCACTCTATTCCTTGCCCGCCTTTCAACCTCCTGCATGCTCAGGCCCCGATCACTCAAAATCTTTTTTACAACATCTCTCCACCTCCAATTTGGTCTCCAAACTCTCCTCGTTCCCTCCACCTCCGACACATATATCCTCTTGGTCAATCTTTCCCTCACTCATTCTCTCCATGTGCCCAAACCATTTCAAAACACACTATTCTGCTCTCTCAACCACGCTCTTTTTACTTCCACACATCTCTCTTACACTTACATTACTTACTCGATCAAACCACCTCACACTACACATTGTCCTCAAACATCTCATTTCCAGCACATCAACCCTCCTGCGCAGAACTCTATCCATAGCCCACGCCTCGCAACCATACAACATTGTTGGAACCACTATTCCTTCAAACATACCCATTTTTGCTCTCCGAGATAAGGTTCTCGACTACCATACATTCTTCTAGGCCCAGAGGATTTTCGCCCCCTCCCCCACCCTATGATTCACTTCCGCTTCCATGGTTCCATCCGCTGCCAGATCCACTCCCAGATATCTAAAATACTTTACTTCCTCCAGTTTTTCTCCATTCAAACTTACCTCCCAATTTACTTCACCCTCAACCCTACTGTACCTAATAACCTTGCTTATTCACATCTACTCTTAACTCTCTTCTTTCACACATTTTACCAAACTCAGTCACCAGCTTCTGCAGTTTCTCACAAGAATCAGCCACCGGCGCTGTATCAGCAGCGAACAACAACTGACTCAATTCCCAAGCTCTCTCATCCACAACAGACTTAACACTTGCCCCTCTTTCCGAAACTCTTGCATTCACCTCCCTAACAACCCCATCCATAAACAATTTAAACAACCATGGAGACATCACACACCCCTGCCGCAAACCTACATTCACTGAGAACCAATCACTTTCCTCTCTTCCTACACGTACACATGCCTTACATCCTCGATAAAAACTTTTCATTCTTTCTAACAACTTGCCTCCCACACCATATATTCTTAATACCTTCCACAGAGCATCTCTATCAACTCTACCATATGCCTTCTCCAGATCCATAAATGCTACATACAAATCCATTTGCTTTTCTAAGTATTTCTCACATACATTCTTCAAAGCAAACACCTGATCCACACATCCTCTACCACTTCTGAAACCACACTGCTCTTCCCCAATCTTATGCTCTGTACATGCCTTCACCCTCTCAATCAATACCCTTCCATATAATTTACCAGGAATACTCAACAAACTTATACCTCTCTAATTTGAGCACTCACTCTTATCCCCTTTGCCTTTGTACAATGGCACTATGCACGCATTCCGCCAATCCTCAGGCACCTAACCATAACCCAGTTATTAAATAACATTAAATAACCTTACCAACCAGTCAACAATAGAGTCACCCCCTTTTTTAATACATTCCACTGCAATACCATCTAAACTTGCTTACTTGCCGGCTTTCATCTTCCGCAAAGCTATTACTACCTCTTCTCTGTTTACCAAATCATTTTCCCTACCCCTTTCACTTTGCACACCACCTCGACCAAAACACCCTATATCTGCCAAACTATCATCAAACTTATATATATATATATATATATATATATATATATATATATATATATATATATATATATATATATATATATTTATATATATATATATATATATATATATATATATATATATATATATATATATATATATATATATATATATATATATATATATATATATATATATATATATATATATATATATAAATATATATATATATATATATATATATATATATATATATATATATATATATATATATATATATATATATATATACATTATATTTATTTGTCCATTTTGCTTTGTCGCTCTTTCCCGCGGTAGGGAGGTAGCGCAAGGAAACAGACGAAAGAATGGCCCAACCCGCCCACATACACATGTCTATACATATATGTCCACACACGCACAATATACATACCTATACATCTCAATGTACACATATATACACACACAGACATATACATATATACACATGTACAAAATTCATACTGTCTGCCTACATTTGTTCTCATCGACACCTCGCCACACATGGAATAACAACCCCCTCCCCCCTCATATGTGCGAGGTAGCGCTAGGAAAAACACCAAAGTCCCCATTCGTTCACACTCAGTCTCTAGCTGTCATGTAATAATGCACCGATACCACAGCACCCTTTCCACATCAGGCCCCACACACTTTGAATGGTTTACCCCAGACGCTTCACATACCCTGGTTCAATCCATTGACAGCACGTCGACCCCGGTATACCACATCGTTCGAATTCACTCTAATCCTTGCACGCCTTTCACCCTCCTTCATGTTCAGGCCCCGATCACTCAAAATCTTTTTCACTCCATCTTTCCACCTCCAATTTGGTCTCCCACTTCTTGTTCCCTCCACCTCTGACACATATATCCTCTTGGTCAATCTTTCCCCACTCATTCTCTCCATGTGACCAAATCATTTCAAAACACCATCTTCTGCTCTCTCAACCACGCTCTTTTTATTTCCACACATCTCTCTCACCCTTACATTACTTACTCGATCAAACCACCTCACACCACATAATGTCCTCAAACATCTCATTTCCAGCACATCCACCCTCCTGCGCACAACTCTATCCATAGCCCACGCCTCGCAACCATACAACATTGTTGGAGCCACTATTCCTTCAAACATACCCATTTTTGCTTTCCGAGATAATGTTCTCGACTTCCTAACATTCTTCAAGGCTCCCAGAATTTTCGCCCTCTCCCCCACCCTATGATTCACTTCCGCTTCCATGGTTCCGTCCGCTGCCAGATCCACTCCCAGATATCTAAAACACTTCACTTCCTCCAGCTTTTCTCCATTCAAACTTACCTCCCAATTGACTTGACCCTCAACCCTACTGTAACTAATAACCTTGCTCTTATTCACATTTACTATTAACTTTCTTCTTTCACACACTTTACCAAACTCAGTCACCAGCTTCTGCAGTTTCTTACATGAATCAGCAACCACCGCTGTATCATCAGCGAACAACAACTGACTCACTTCCCAAGCTCTCTCATCCACAACAGACTGCATGCTTGCCCCTCTTTCCAAAACTCTTGCATTCACCTCCCTAACAACCCCCTCCATAAACAAATTAAACAACCATGGAGACATCACACACCCCTGCCGAAAACCTACATTCACTGAGAACCAATCACTTTCCTCTCTTCCTACACGTACACATGCCTTACATCCTCGATAAAAACTTTTCAATGCTTCTAACAACTTGCCTCACACACCATATATTCTTTATACCTTTCAAAGAACATCTCTATCAACTCTATCATATGCCTCCTCATAATCCATAAATGCTACATACAAATCCATTTGTTTTTCTAAGTATTTCTCGCATACATTCTTCAAAGCAAACACCTGATCCACACATCCTTTACCACTTCTGAAACCACACTGCTCTTCCCAATCTGATGCTCTGTACATGCCTTCACACTCTCAATCAATACCCTCCCATATAATTTACCAGAAATACTCAACAAACTTATACATCTGTAATTTGAGCACTCATTCTTATCCCCTTTGCCTTTGTAAAATGTCACTATGCAAGCATTACGCCAATCCTCAGGCACCTCACCATAAATAATACATACATTAAATAACCTTACCAACCAGTCAGCAATACAGTCACCCCCTTTTTTAATAATTTCCACTGCAAAGCCATCCGTAAACATTTTACTACCTCTTCTCTATTTACCAAATCATTTTCCCTAACCCTCTCACTTTGCACACCACCTCGACCAAGACACCCAACATCTCCCACCCAATCATCAAAAACATTTAACAGACCTTCAAAATACTCACTCCATATCCTTCTCACATCACCACTACTTGTTATCACCTCCCCATTAGCCCCCTTCACTGAAGTTCCCATTTGCTCCCTTGTCTTACGCACTTTATTTACCTCCTTCCAGAACATCTTTTTATTCTCCCTAAAATTTAATGATAATCTCTCACCCCATCTATATATTTATATGTATATATATATATATATATATATATATATATATATATATATATATATATATATATATATATATATATATATATATATATATATATATATATATATATATATATATATATATATATATATATATATATATATATATATATATATATATATATATATATATATATATATATATATATATATATATATATATATATATATATATATATATATATATATATATATAATATATATATATATATATATATATATATATATATATATATATATATATATATATATATATTTATATATATACATATATATATGGATTTGTATGTAGCATTTATGGATCTGGAGAAGGCATATGATAGAGTTGATAGAGATGCTCTGTGGAAGGTATTAAGAATATATGGTGTGGGAGCAAAGTTGTTAGAAGCAGTGAAAAGTTTTTATCGAGGATGTAAGGCATGTGTACGTGTAGGAAGAGAGGAAAGTGATTGGTTCTCAGTGAATGTAGGTTTGCGGCAGGGGTGTGTGATGTCTCCATGGTTGTTTAATTTGTTTATGGAGGGTGTTGTTAGGGAGGTAAATGCAAGAGTTTTGGAAAGAGGGGCAAGTATGAAGTCTGTTGGGGATGAGAGAGCTTGGGAAGTGAGTCAGTTGTTGTTCGCTGATGATACAGCGCTGGTGGCTGATTCATGTGAGAAACTGCAGAAGCTGGTGACTGAGTTTGGAAAATTGTGTGGAAGAAGAAAGTTAAGAGTAAATATGAATAAGAGCAAGGTTATTAGGTACAGTAGGGTTGAGGGTCAAGTCAATTGGGAGGTGAGTTTGAATGGAGAAAAACTGGAGGAAGTGAAGTGTTTTAGATATCTGGTAGTGGATCTGGCAGCGGATGGAACCATGGAAGCGAAAGTGGATCATAGGGTGGGGGAGGGGGCGAAAATCCTGGGGGCCTTGAAGAATGTGTGGAAGTCGAGAACATTATCTCGGAAAGCAAAAATGGGTATATTTGAAGGAATAGTGGCTCCAACAATGTTGTATGGTTTCAAGGCGTGGGCTATGGATAGAGTTGTGCGCAGGAGGATGGATGTGCTGGAAATGAGATGTTTGAGGACAATGTGTGGTGTGAGGTGGTTTGATCGAGTGAGTAACGTAAGGGTGAGAGAGATGTGTGGAAATAAAAAGAGCGTGGTTGAGAGAGCAGAAGAGGGTGTTTTGAAGTGGTTTGGGCACATGGAGAGGATGAGTTAGGAAAGATTGACCAAGAGGATATATGTGTCGGAGGTGGAGGGAACAAGGAGAAGAGGGAGACCAAATTGGAGGTGGAAAGATGGAGTGAAAAAGATTTTGTGTGATCGGGGCCTGAACATGCAGGAGGGTGAAAGGAGGGCAAGAAATAGAGGGAATTGGAGCGATGTGGTATACCGGGGTTGACGTGCTGTCAGTGGATTGAAGCAGGGCATGTGAAGCGTCTGGCGTAAACCATGGAAAGCTGTGTAGGTATGTATATTTGCGTGTGTGGACGTATGTATATACATGTGTATGGGGGGGGGGGGTTGGGCCATTTCTTTCGTCTGTTTCCTTGCGCTACGCACCTCACACCACACATTGTCCTCAAACATCTCATTTCCAGCACACATATCCTCCTGCGCACAACTGGATGGCATTGCAGTGGAAATTATTAAAAAAGGGGATGAGTGTATTGCTGACTGGTTGGTAAGGTTATTTAATGTATGTATTATTTATGGTGAGGTGCCTGAGGATTGGCGTAATGCTTGCATAGTGACATTGTACAAAGGCAAAGGGGATAAGAATGAGTGCTCAAATTACAGATGTATAAGTTTGTTGAGTATTTCTGGTAAATTATAAGGGAGGGTATTGATTGAGAGTGTGAAGGCATGTACAGAGCATCAGATTGGGAAGAGCAGTGTGGTTTCAGAAGTGGTAAAGGATGTGTGGATCAGGTGTTTGCTTTGAAGAATGTATGCGAGAAATACTTAGAAAAACAAATGGATTTGTATGTAGCATTTATGGATTATGAGGAGGCATATGATAGAGTTGATAGAGATGTTCTTTGAAAGGTATTAAGAATATATGGTGTGGGAGGCAAGTTGTTAGAAGCATTGAAAAGTTTTTATCGAGGATGTAAGGCATGTGTACGTGTAGGAAGAGAGGAAAGTGATTGGTTCTCAGTGAATGTAGGTTTTCGGCAGGGGTGTGTGATGTCTCCATGGTTGTTTAATTTGTTTATGGAGGGGGTTGTTAGGGAGGTGAATGCAAGAGTTTTGGAAAGAGGGGCAAGCATGCAGTCTGTTGTGGATGAGAGAGCTTGGGAAGTGAGTCAGTTGTTGTTCGCTGATGATACAGCGGTGGTGGCTGATTCATGTAAGAAACTGCAGAAGCTGGTGACTGAGTTTGGTAAAGTGTGTGAAAGAAGAAAGTTAATAGTAAATGTGAATAAGAGCAAGGCTATTAGGTACAGTAGGGTTGAGGGTCAAGTCAATTGGGAGGTAAGTTTGAATGGAGAAAAGCTGGAGGAAGTGAAGTGTTTTAGATATCTGGGAGTGGATCTGGCAGCGGATGGAACCATGGAAGCGGGAGTGAATCATAGGGTGGGGGAGAGGGCGAAAATTCTGGGAGCCTTGAAGAATGTTAGGAAGTCGAGAACATTATCTCGGAAAGCAAAAATGGGTATGTTTGAAGGAATAGTGGCTCCAACAATGTTGTATGGTTGAGAGGCGTGGGCTATGGATAGAGTTGTGCGCAGGAGGGTGGATGTGCTGGAAATGAGATGTTTGAGGACAATATGTGGTGTGAGGTGGTTTGATCGAGTAAGTAATGTAAGGGTGAGAGATATGTGGAAATAAAAAGAGTGTGGTTGAGAGAGCAGAAGATGGTGTTTTGAAATGGTTTGGTCACATGGAGAGAATGAGTGGGGAAAGATTGACCAAGAGGATATATGTGTCAGAGGTGGAGGGAACAAGAAGTGGGAGACCAAATTGGAGGTGGAAAGATGGAGTGAAAAAGATTTTGAGTTATCGGGGCCTGAACATGAAGGAGGGTGAAAGGCGTGCAAGGATTAGAGTGAATTCGAACGATGTGGTATACCGGGGTCGACGTGCTGTCAATGGATTGAACCAGGGTATGTGAAGCGTCTGGGGTAAACCATTCAAAGTGTGTGGTGCCTGATGTGGAAAGGGTGTTGTGGTATCGGTGCATTATTACATGACAGCTAGAGACTGAGTGTGAGCGAATGGGGACTTTGGTGTTTTTCCTAGCGCTACCTCGCACATATGAGGGGGGAGGGGGTTGTTATTCCACATGTGGCGAGGTGGCGATGAAAACAAATGAAGGCAGACAGTATGAATTATGTACATGTGTATATATGTATATGTCTGTGTGTGTATATATGTGTACATTGAGATGTATAGGTATGTATATTGTGCGTGTGTGGACATATATGTATAGACATGTGTATGTGGGCGGGTTGGGCCATTCTTTCGTCTATTTCCTTGCGCTACCTCCCTACCGCGGGAAACAGCGACAAAGTAAAATGGACAAATAAATATAATGTATATATATATATATATATATATATATATATATATATATATATATATATATATATATATATATATATATATATATATATATATATAAGTTTGATGATAGTTTGGCAGATATAGGGTGTTTTGTTCGAGGTGGTGTGCAAAGTGAAAGGGGTAGGGAAAATGATTTGGTAAACAGAGAAGAGGTAGTAAAAGTTTTGCGGAAGATGAAAGCCGGCAAGTAAGCAGGTTTGGATGGTATTGCAGTGGAATGTATTAAAAAAGGGGGTGACTCTATTGTTGACTGGTTGGTAAGGTTATTTAATGTTATTTAATAACTGGTTATGGTTAGGTGCCTGAGGATTGGCGGAACGCGTGCATAGTGCCATTGTACAAAGGCAAAGGGGATAAGAGTGAGTGCTCAAATTAGAGAGGTATAAGTTTGTTGAGTATTCTGGTAAATTATATGGAGGGTATTGATTGAGAGGGTGAAGGCATGTACAGAGCATAAGATTGGGGAAGAGCAGTGTGGTTTCAGAAGTGGTAGAGGATGTGTGGATCAGGTGTTTGCCTTTAAGAATGTATGCTGAGAAATACTTAGAAAAGCAAATGGATTTGTATGTAGCATTTATGGATCTGGAGAGGCATATGATAGAGTTGATAGAGATGCTCTGTGGAAGGTATTAAGAATGTATGGTGTGGGAGGCAAGTTGTTAGAAGCAGTGAAAAGTTTTTATCGAGGATGTAAGGCATGTGTACGTGTAGGAAGAGAGGAAAGTGATTGGTTCTCAGTGAATGTAGGTTTTCGGCAGGGGTGTGTGATGTCTCCATGGTTGTTTAATTTGTTTATGGAGGGGGTTGTTAGGGAGGTGAATGCAAGAGTTTTGGAAAGAGGGGCAAGCATGCAGTCTGTTGTGGATGAGAGAGCTTGGGAAGTGAGTCAGTTGTTGTTCGCTGATGATACAGCGGTGGTGGCTGATTCATGTAAGAAACTGCAGAAGCTGGTGACTGAGTTTGGTAAAGTGTGTGAAAGAAGAAAGTTAATAGTAAATGTGAATAAGAGCAAGGCTATTAGGTACAGTAGGGTTGAGGGTCAAGTCAATTGGGAGGTAAGTTTGAATGGAGAAAAGCTGGAGGAAGTGAAGTGTTTTAGATATCTGGGAGTGGATCTGGCAGCGGATGGAACCATGGAAGCGGGAGTGAATCATAGGGTGGGGGAGAGGGCGAAAATTCTGGGAGCCTTGAAGAATGTTAGGAAGTCGAGAACATTATCTCGGAAAGCAAAAATGGGTATGTTTGAAGGAATAGTGGCTCCAACAATGTTGTATGGTTGAGAGGCGTGGGCTATGGATAGAGTTGTGCGCAGGAGGGTGGATGTGCTGGAAATGAGATGTTTGAGGACAATATGTGGTGTGAGGTGGTTTGATCGAGTAAGTAATGTAAGGGTGAGAGATATGTGGAAATAAAAAGAGTGTGGTTGAGAGAGCAGAAGATGGTGTTTTGAAATGGTTTGGTCACATGGAGAGAATGAGTGGGGAAAGATTGACCAAGAGGATATATGTGTCAGAGGTGGAGGGAACAAGAAGTGGGAGACCAAATTGGAGGTGGAAAGATGGAGTGAAAAAGATTTTGAGTTATCGGGGCCTGAACATGAAGGAGGGTGAAAGGCGTGCAAGGATTAGAGTGAATTCGAACGATGTGGTATACCGGGGTCGACGTGCTGTCAATGGATTGAACCAGGGTATGTGAAGCGTCTGGGGTAAACCATTCAAAGTGTGTGGTGCCTGATGTGGAAAGGGTGTTGTGGTATCGGTGCATTATTACATGACAGCTAGAGACTGAGTGTGAGCGAATGGGGACTTTGGTGTTTTTCCTAGCGCTACCTCGCACATATGAGGGGGGAGGGGGTTGTTATTCCACATGTGGCGAGGTGGCGATGAAAACAAATGAAGGCAGACAGTATGAATTATGTACATGTGTATATATGTATATGTCTGTGTGTGTATATATGTGTACATTGAGATGTATAGGTATGTATATTGTGCGTGTGTGGACATATATGTATAGACATGTGTATGTGGGCGGGTTGGGCCATTCTTTCGTCTATTTCCTTGCGCTACCTCCCTACCGCGGGAAACAGCGACAAAGTAAAATGGACAAATAAATATAATGTATATATATATATATATATATATATATATATATATATATATATATATATATATATATATATATATATATATATATATATATATATATATAAGTTTGATGATAGTTTGGCAGATATAGGGTGTTTTGTTCGAGGTGGTGTGCAAAGTGAAAGGGGTAGGGAAAATGATTTGGTAAACAGAGAAGAGGTAGTAAAAGTTTTGCGGAAGATGAAAGCCGGCAAGTAAGCAGGTTTGGATGGTATTGCAGTGGAATGTATTAAAAAAGGGGGTGACTCTATTGTTGACTGGTTGGTAAGGTTATTTAATGTTATTTAATAACTGGGTTATGGTTAGGTGCCTGAGGATTGGCGGAACGCGTGCATAGTGCCATTGTACAAAGGCAAAGGGGATAAGAGTGAGTGCTCAAATTAGAGAGGTATAAGTTTGTTGAGTATTCCTGGTAAATTATATGGAAGGGTATTGATTGAGAGGGTGAAGGCATGTACAGAGCATAAGATTGGGGAAGAGCAGTGTGGTTTCAGAAGTGGTAGAGGATGTGTGGATCAGGTGTTTGCCTTTAAGAATGTATGTGAGAAATACTTAGAAAAGCAAATGGATTTGTATGTAGCATTTATGGATCTGGAGAAGGCATATGGTAGAGTTGATAGAGATGCTCTGTGGAAGGTATTAAGAATATATGGTGTGGGAGGCAAGTTGTTAGAAAGAATGAAAAGTTTTTATCGAGGATGTAAGGCATGTGTACGTGTAGGAAGAGAGGAAAGTGATTGGTTCTCAGTGAATGTAGGTTTGCGGCAGGGGTGTGTGATGTCTCCATGGTTGTTTAATTTGTTTATGGATGGGGTTGTTAGGGAGGTGAATGCAAGAGTTTCGGAAAGAGGGGCAAGTGTTAAGTCTGTTGTGGATGAGAGAGCTTGGGAATTGAGTCAGTTGTTGTTCGCTGATGATACAGCGCCGGTGGCTGATTCTTGTGAGAAACTGCAGAAGCTGGTGACTGAGTTTGGTAAAATGTGTGAAAGAAGAAAGTTAAGAGTAGATGTGAATAAGAGCAAGGTTATTAGGTACAGTAGGGTTGAGGGTGAAGTAAATTGGGAGGTAAGTTTGAATGGAGAAAAACTGTAGGGAGTAAAGTATTTTAGATATCTGCTAGTGGATCTGGCAGCGGATGGAACCATGGAAGCGGAAGTGAATCATAGGGTGGGGGAGGGGGCGAAAATCCTGTGGGCCTTGAAGAATGTATGGTAGTCGAGAACCTTATCTCGGAGAGCAAAAATGGGTATGTTTGAAGGAATAGTGGTTCCAACAATGTTGTATGGTTGCGAGGCGTGGGCTATGGATAGAGTTCTGCGCAGGAGGGTTGATGTGCTGGAAATGAGATGTTTGAGGACAATGTGTAGTGTGAGGTGGTTTGATCGAGTAAGTAATGTAAGTGTAAGAGAGATGTGTGGAAGTAAAAAGAGCGTGGTTGAGAGAGCAGAATAGTGTGTTTTGAAATGGTTTGGGCACATGGAGAGAATGAGTGAGGAAAGATTGACCAAGAGGATATATGTGTTGGAGGTGGAGGGAACGAGGAGAGTTTGGAGACCAAATTGGAGGTGGAGAGATGTTGTAAAAAAGATTTTGAGTGATCGGGGCCTGAACATGCAGGAGGGTGAAAGGCGGGCAAGGAATAGAGTGAATTGGATCGATGTGTTATACCGGGTTTTACGTTCTGTCAGTGGATTGAATCAGGACCTGTGAAGCGTCTGGCGTAAACCATGGAAAGTTGTGTGGGGCCTGGATGTGGAAAGGGAGCTGTGGTTTCGGGACTTATTGCATGACAGCTAGAGACTGAGTGTGAACGAATGTGGTCTTTGTTGTCTTTTCCTAGCGCTGCCTCGTACACATGAGAGGGGAGGGGGATGGTATTCCATGTGTGGTGAGGTGGCGATGGGAATGAATAAAGACAGTGTGAATTGTGTGCATGGGTATATATGTATGTGTCTCTGTGTGTATATATATGTGTACATTGAGATGTATAGTTATGTATATTTGCGTTTGTGTACGTGTATGTATACACATCTGTATGGGGGTGGGTTGGGCCATTTCTTTCGTCTGTTTCCTTGCGCTACCTCGCAAACACGGGAGACAGCGACCAAGGAAATAAATAAATAAAATAAATATATATATATATATATATATATATATATATATATATATATATATATATATATATATATATATATATATATATATATATATATATATATGTATATATATATGTATGTGTGTGTGTGTGTGTGTGTGTGTGTGTGTGTGTGTGTGTGTGTGTGTGTGTGTGTGTCTGTGTATAATGCTTCCCACACATTCCTCATGTGTCGTTGAAGGAGACTAAAGGGGACGGGATCGGGGAGCTGGAAGCCCTCCCCTTATTGTATCTTAACTTACTGAAAGGGGAAACAGAAGAAGGAGTCACGCGGCGAGTGCTCATCCTGTTCGAAGGCTCAGATTAGGGTGTCTAAATGTGTATGGATGTAACCAAGATGAGAAAAAAGGAGAGATAGGTGGTATGTTTGAGGAAATTAACCTTAATGTTTTGGCTGTCAGTAAAATGAAGCTCAAGGGTACAGGGGAAGAGTGGTTTAGGAATGTCTTGGGGGTAAAGTTATTGTTAGTGAAGTAACAAGAGCAAGGGAAGGAGTAGCACTACTCCTGAAACAGGAGTGGTGGGATTATGTGATAGAGTGTAAGAAAGTAAACCCTAGATTGATATGTTTAAAACTGAAAGTGGATGGAGTTAGAGTGGTGATTATATGTGCATATGTACCTGGGCATGAAAAGAAAGATTATGAGAGGCAAATGTTTTAGGAAGCAGCTGAGTGAGTGTTTTAGTACTTTTGATTCACGAGACCGGGTTATAGTGATGGGTGATTTGAATGCAAATGTGAGTAATGTGGCAGTTGAGAGAACAATTTGTGTACATGGGGTTTTCAGTGTTGTAAATGGAAATGGTGAAGAGCTCGTAGATTTATGTGCTAAAAAGGACTGGTGATTGGGAATACCTGGTTTAAAAAGAAAGATATACATAAAAATGCTTATGTAAGTAGGAGAGATTGCCCGAGAGCGTTACTGGATTACATGTTAATTGATAAGCGCAAGAAAGAGTGACTTTTGGACTCTTAACTTTCTTCTTTCACACATTTTACCATACTCAGTCACCAGCTTCTGCAGTTTCTCATAAGAATCAGCCACCGGCGCTGTATCATCAGCGAACAACAACTGACTCACTTCCCAAGCTCTCTCATCCACAACACACTGCATACTTGCCCCTCTTTCCAAAACTCTTTCATTCACCTCCCTGACAACCCCATCCATAAACAAATTAAACAACCATGGAGACATCACACACCCCTACCGCAAACCTACATTCACTGAGAACCAATCACTTTCCTCTCTTCCTACACCTACACATGCCTTACATCCTAGATAAAAACTTTTCACTGCTTCTAACTACCTGTCCTCCACACCATATATTCTTAATACCTTCCACAGAGCATCTCTATCAACTCTATCATATGCCTTCTCCAGATCCACAAATGCTAAATACAAATCCATTTGCTTTTATAAGTATTTCTCACATACGTTCGACAAAGCAAACGCCTGATTCACACATCCTCAACCACTTCTGAAACCACACTGATCTTCCCCAATCTGATGCTCTGTACATGCCTTCACCCTCTCAATCAATACCCTCCCATATAATTTACCAGGAAAACTGAAAAACCTATACCTCTGTAATTTGAGCACTTACATATATCCCCTTTGCCTTTGTACAAAGGCACTACACAAGCATTCCGCCAATCCTCAGGAACCGCAGCATGAGTCATACATAAATCAAATAACCTTATCAACCAGGCAACAATACTGTCACCCCCGTTTTTAATGAATTCCACTGCAATACCATCAAAACCCTCTGCCTTGCCGGCTTTCATCTTCGGCAAAGGTTTTAATAGCTCTTCTCTGTTTACCAAATCATTTTCTTTAACCCTCTCACTCTGCACACCACCTCGACCAAAACATCCTATATCTGCAACTCTGTCATCAAACACATTCAAAAAAACCTTCGAAATACTCACTCCATCTTCTCACATCACCACTACATATTATCACCTCCCCACTTGCCCCCTTCACTGAAGTTCCCATTTGTTCCCTTGTATTTCGCACTTTATTTACTTCCTTCCAAAGCATCTTTTTATTTTCCCTAAAATTTAATGATGCTCTCTCACCCCAACTCTCACTTGCCCTCTTTTTCACCTCTTGCACCTTTCTCTTGACCTCCTACCTCTTTCTTTTATAAATCTCCCACTCATTTCTATTATTTCCCTGCAAAAATCTCCAAATGCCTCTCCCTTGACTTTCACTAATAATCTTACTTCTTCATCCCACCACTAACTACCCTTTCTAATCTGCCCACCTCACACGCTTCTCATTCCACAAGCATCTTTTGCGCAAGCCATCACTGATTCCCTAAATACATCCCATTCCTCCCCAACTCCCCTTACGTCCTTTGCTCTCACCATTTTCCATTCTGTACTCAGTCTTTCCTAGTACTTACTCACACAAATCTCCTTCCTAAGTTCATTTACTCTCACCACTCTTTTCACCCCAACATTCTCTCTTCTTTTCTGAAAACCTGTACAAATCCTCACTTTAGCCTCCACAATATAATAATCAGACACCACTCAACTTGCAGCTCTCAGAAAATTAACATCCAAAAGTCACTCTTTCTTGCGCTTATCAATTAACACGTAATCCAGTAACGCTCTCGGGCAATCTCTCCTACTTACATAAGCATTTTTATGTATATCTTTCTTTTTAAACCAGGTATTCCCAATCACCAGTCCTTTTTTAGCACATAAATCTACGAGCTCTTCACCATTTCCATTTACAACACTGAAAACCCCATGTACACAAATTGTTCTCTCAACTGACATATTACTCACATTTGCATTCAAATCACCCATCACTATAACCCGGTCTCGTGAATCAAAAGTACTAAAACACTCACTCAGCTGCTTCCTAAAACATTTGCTTCTCATAATCTTTCTTTTCATGCCCAGGTACATATGCACATATAATCACCACTCTAACTCCATCCACTTTCAGTTTTAAACATATCAATCTAGAGTTTACTTTCTTACACTCTATCACATAATCCCACCACTCCTGTTTCAGGAGTAGTGCTACTCCTTCCCTTGCTCTTGTTACTTCACTAACAATAACTTTACCCCCAAGACATTCCTAAACCACTCTTCCCCTGTACCCTTGAGCTTCATTTTACTGACAGCCAAAACATTAAGGTTAATTTCCTCAAACATACCACCTATCTCTCCTTTTTTCTCATCTTGGTTACATCCATACACATTTAGACACCCTAATCTGAGCCTTCGAACAGGATGAGCACTCGCCGCGTGACTCCTTCTTCTGTTTCCCCTTTCAGTAAGTTAAGATACAATAAGGGGAGGGCTTCCAGCTCCCCGATCCCGTCCCCTTTAGTCTCCTTCAACGACACATGAGGAATGTGTGGGAAGCATTATACACACACACACACACACACACACACACACACACACACACACATACATATATATATATATATATATATATATATATATATATATATATATATATATTTATTTATTTTATTTATTTATTTCCTTGGTCGCTGTCTCCTGTGTTTGCGAGGTAGCGCAAGGAAACAGACGAAAGAAATGGCCCAACCCACCCCCATACAGATGTGTATACATACACGTACACAAACGCAAATATACATAACTATACATCTCAATGTACACATATATATACACACAGAGACACATACATATATACCCATGCACACAATTCACACTGTCTGTCTTTATTCATTCCCATCGCCACCTCACCACACATGGAATACCATCCCCCTCCCCTCTCATGTGTACGAGGCAGCGCTAGGAAAAGACAACAAAGACCACATTCGTTCACACTCAGTCTCTAGCTGTCATGCAATAAGTCCCGAAACCACAGCTCCCTTTCCACATCCAGGCCCCACACAACTTTCCATGGTTTACGCCAGACGCTTCACAGGTCCTGATTCAATCCACTGACAGCACGTAAAACCCGGTATAACACATCGATCCAATACACTCTATTCCTTGCCCGCTTTCACCCTCCTGCATGTTCAGGCCCCGATCACTCAAAATCTTTTTTACAACATCTCTCCACCTCCAATTTGGTCTCCAAACTCTCCTCGTTCCCTCCACCTCCGACACATATATCCTCTTGGTCAATCTTTCCTCACTCATTCTCTCCATGTGCCCAAACCATTTCAAAACACACTATTCTGCTCTCTCAACCACGCTCTTTTTACTTCCACACATCTCTCTTACACTTACATTACTTACTCGATCAAACCACCTCACACTACACATTGTCCTCAAACATCTCATTTCCAGCACATCAACCCTCCTGCGCAGAACTCTATCCATAGCCCACGCCTCGCAACCATACAACATTGTTGGAACCACTATTCCTTCAAACATACCCATTTTTGCTCTCCGAGATAAGGTTCTCGACTACCATACATTCTTCAAGGCCCACAGGATTTTCGCCCCCTCCCCCACCCTATGATTCACTTCCGCTTCCATGGTTCCATCCGCTGCCAGATCCACTAGCAGATATCTAAAATACTTTACTCCCTACAGTTTTTCTCCATTCAAACTTACCTCCCAATTTACTTCACCCTCAACCCTACTGTACCTAATAACCTTGCTCTTATTCACATCTACTCTTAACTTTCTTCTTTCACACATTTTACCAAACTCAGTCACCAGCTTCTGCAGTTTCTCACAAGAATCAGCCACCGGCGCTGTATCATCAGCGAACAACAACTGACTCAATTCCCAAGCTCTCTCATCCACAACAGACTTAACACTTGCCCCTCTTTCCGAAACTCTTGCATTCACCTCCCTAACAACCCCATCCATAAACAAATTAAACAACCATGGAGACATCACACACCCCTGCCGCAAACCTACATTCACTGAGAACCAATCACTTTCCTCTCTTCCTACACGTACACATGCCTTACATCCTCGATAAAAACTTTTCATTCTTTCTAACAACTTGCCTCCCACACCATATATTCTTAATACCTTCCACAGAGCATCTCTATCAACTCTACCATATGCCTTCTCCAGATCCATAAATGCTACATACAAATCCATTTGCTTTTCTAAGTATTTCTCACATACATTCTTCAAAGCAAACACCTGATCCACACATCCTCTACCACTTCTGAAACCACACTGCTCTTCCCCAATCTTATGCTCTGTACATGCCTTCACCCTCTCAATCAATACCCTTCCATATGATTTACCAGGAATACTCAACAAGCTTATACCTCTCTAATTTGAGCACTCACTCTTATCCCCTTTGCCTTTGTACAATGGCACTATGCACGAATTCCGCCAATCCTCAGGCACCTAACCATAACCCATTTATTAAATAACATTAAATAACCTTACCAACCAGTCAACAATAGAGTCACCCCCTTTTTTAATACATTCCACTGCAATACCATCCAAACCTGCTTACTTGCCGGCTTTCATCTTCCGCAAAGCTTTTACTACCTCTTCTCTGTTTACCAAATCATTTTCCCTAACCCTTTCAATTTGCAAACCACCTCGACCAAAACACCCTATATCTGCCAAACTATCATCAAACTTATATATATATATATATATATATATATATATGTATATATATATATATATATATATATATATATATATATATATACATTATATTTATTTGTCCATTTTGCTTTGTCGCTGTTTACCGCGGTAGGGAGGTAGCGCAAGGAAACAGACGAAAGAATGGCCCAACCCGCCCACATACACATGTCTATACATATATGTCCACACACGCACAATATACCTACCTATACATCTCAATGTACACATATATACACACACAGACATATACATATATACACATGTACATAATTCATACTGTCTGCCTTCATTTGTTCTCATCGCCACCTCGCCACACATGGAATAACAACCCCCTCCCCCCTCATATGTGCGAGGTAGCGCTAGGAAAAACACCAAAGTCCCCATTCGTTCACACTCAGTCTCTAGCTGTCATATAATAATGCACCGATACCACAGCACCCTTTCCACATCAGGCCCCACACACTTTGAATGGTTTACCCCAGACGCTTCACATACCCTGGTTCAATCCATTGACAGCACGTCGACCGCGGTATACCACATCGTTCGAATTCACTCTAATCCTTGCACGCCTTTCACCCTCCTTCATGTTCAGGCCCCGATCACTCAAAATGTTTTTCACTCTATCTTTCCACCTCCAATTTGGTCTCCCACTTCTTGTTCCCTCCACCTCTGACACATATATCCTCTTGGTCAATCTTTCCTCACTCATTCTCTCCATGTGACCAAACCATTTCAAAACACCATCTTCTGCTCTCTCATCCACACTCTTTTTATTTCCACACATCTCTCTCACCCTTACATTACTTACTCGATCAAACCACCTCACACCACATATTGTCCTCAAACATCTCATTTCCAGCACATCCACCGTCCTGCGCACAACTCTATCCATAGCCCACGCCTCGCAACCATACAACATTGTTGGAACCACTATTCCTTCAAACATACCCATTTTTGCTTTCTGAGATAATCTTCTCGACTTCCACACATTCTTCAAGGCCCCCAGGATTTTCGCCCTCTCCCCCACCCTATGATCCACTTCCGCTTCCATGGTTCCATCCGCTGCCAGATCCACTCCCAGATATCTAAAACACTTCACTTCCTCCAGTTTTTCTCCATTCAAACTCACCTCCCAATTGACTTCACCCTCAACCCTACTGTACCTAATAACCTTGCTCCTATTCACATTTACTCTTAACTTTCTTCTTCCACACACTTTTCCAAACTCAGTCACCAGCTTCTGCAGTTTCTCACATGAATCAGCCACCAGCGCTGTATCATCAGCGAACAACAACTGACTCACTTCCCAAGCTCTCTCATCCCCAACAGACTTCATACTTGCCCCTCTTTCCAAAACTCTTGCATTTACCTCCCTAACAACCCAATCCATAAACAAATTAAACAACCATGGAGACATCACACATCCCTGCCGCAAACCTACATTCACTGAGAACCAATCACTTTCCTCTCTTCCTACACGTACACATGCCTTACATCCTCGATAAAAAGTTTTCATTGCTTCTAACAACTTTCCTCCCACACCATATATTCTTAATACCTTCCACAGAGTATCTCTATCAACTCTATCATATGCCTTCTCCAGATCCATAAATGCTACATACAAATCCATTTGCTTTTCTAAGTATTTCTCACATACATTCTTCAAAGCAAACACCTGATCCACACATCCTCTACCACTTCTGAAACCACACTGCTCTTCCCCAATCTGATGCTCTGTACATGCCTTCACCCTCTCAATCAATACCCTCCCATATAATTTACCAGGAATACTCAACAAACTTATACCTCTGTAATTTGAGCTTATTTTCTCTATGTACCCAAACCACTTCAAAACACACTCTTCTGCTCTCTCAACCGCGCTCTTTTTATTTCCACACATCTCTCTTACCCTTACGTTACTTACTCGATCAAAGCACCTCACACCACACATTGTCCTCAAACATCTCATTTCCAGCACACATATCCTCCTGCGCACAACTCTATCCATAGCCCACGCCTCGCAACCATACAACATTGTTGGAACCACTATTCCTTCAAAGATACCCATTTTTGCTTTCCGAGATAATGTTCTCGACTTCCACACATTCTTCAAGTCTCCCAAAATTTTCGCCCCCTCCCCCACCCTATGATCCACTTCCGCTTCCATGGTTCCATCCGCTGCCAGATCCACTACCAGATATCTAAAACACTTCACTTCCTCCAGTTTTTCTCCATTCAAACTCACCTCCCAATTGACTTGACCCTCAACCCTACTGTACCGAATAACCTTGCTCTTATTCACATTTACTCTTAACTTTCTTCTTCCACACACTTTACCAAACTCAGTCACCAGCTTCTGCAGTTTCTCACATAAATCAGCCACCAGCGCTGTATCATCAGCGAACAACAACTGACTCACTTCCCAAGCTCTCTCATCCCTAAAAGACTTCATACTTGCCCCTCTTTCCAAAACTCTTGCATTTACCTCTCTAACAACCCCATCCATAAACAAATTAAACAACCATGGAGACATCACACATCCCTGCCGCAAACCTACATTCACTGAGAACCAATCAATTTCCTCTCTTCCTACACGTACACATGCCTTACATCCTCGATAAAAACTTTTCACTGCTTCTAACAACTTTCCTCCCACACCATATATTCTTAATACCTTCCACAGAGCATCTCTATCAACTCTATCATATGCCTTCTCCAGATCCATAAATGCTACATACAAATCCATTTGCTTTTCTAAGTATTTCTAACATACATTCTTCAAAGCAAACACCTGATCCACACATCCTCTACCACTTCTGAAACCACACTGCTCTTCCCCAATCTGATGCTCTGTACATGCCTTCACCCTCTTAATCAATACCCTCCCATATAATTTACCAGGAATACTCAACAAACTTATACCTCTGTAATTTGAGCACTCACTCTTATCTCCTTTGCCTTTGTACAATGGCACTATGCACGCATTCCGCCAATCCTCAGGCACCTCACCATGAGTCATACATACATTAAATAACCTTACCAATCAGTCAACAATACAGTCACTCCCTTTCTTAATAAATTCCACTGCAATACCATCCAAACCTGCTGCCTTGCCGGCTTTCATCTTCCGCAAAGCTTTCACTACCTCTTCTCTGTTTACCAAATCATTTTCCCTAACCCTGTCACTTTGCACACCACCTCGACCAAAACACCCTATATCTGCCACTCTATCATCAAACACATTCAATAAACCTTCAAAATACTCACTCCATCTCCTTCTCGTATCACCACTACTTGTTATCACCTCCCCATTTGCGCCCTTCACTGAAGTTCCTATTTGCTCCCTTGTCTTACGCACTTTATTTACCTCCTTCCAGAACATCTTTTTATTCTCCCTAAAATTTAATGATACTCTCTCACCCCAACTCTCATTTGCCCTTTTTTTCACCTCTTGCACCTTTCTCTTGACCTCCTGTCTCTTTCTTTTATACATCTCCCACTCAATTGCATTTTTTCCCTGCAAAAATCATCCAAATGCCTCTCTCTTCTCTTTCACTAATACTCTTACTTCTTCATCCCACCACTCACTACCCTTTGTAATCAACCCACCTCCCACTCTTCTCATGCCGCAAGCATCTTTTGCGCAATCCATAACTGATTCCCTAAATACATCCCATTCCTCCCCCACTCCCCTTGCTTCCATTGTTCTCACCTTTTTCCATTTTGTACTCAGTCGATCCTGGTACTTCCTCACACAAGTCTCCTTCTCAAGCTCACTTACTCTCACCACCCCCTTCACCCCAACATTCACTCTTCTTTTCTGAAAACCCATACAAATCTTCACCTTAGCCTCCACAAGATAATGATCAGACATCCCTCCACTTGCACCTCTCAGCACATTAACATCCAAAATTCTCTCTTTCGCACGCCTGTCAATTAACATGTAATCCAATAACGCTCTCTGGCCATCTCTCCTACTTACATAAGTATACTTATGTATATCTCGCTTTTTAAACCAGGTATTCCCAATCATCAGTCCTTTTGCAGCACATAAATCTACAAGCTCTTCACCATTTCCATTTACAACACTGAATACCCCATGTATACCAATTATTCCCTCAACTGCCACATTACTCACCTTTGCATTCAAATCACCCATCACTATAACCCGGTCTCGTGCATCAAAAGCACTAACACACTCATTCAGCGCCTCCCAAAACACTTGCCTATCTTGATCTTTCTTCTCATGCCAAGTTGCATTATGCACCAATAATCACCCACCTCTCTCCATCAACTTTCAGTTTTACCCATATTAATCGAGAATTTACTTTCTTACACTCTATCACATACTCCCACAACTCCCGTTTCAGGAGTATTGCTACTCCTTCCCTTGCTCTTGTCCTCTCACTAACCCCTGACTTTACTCCCCAGACATTCCCAAACCACTCTTCCCCTTTACCCTTGAGCTTCGTTTCACTCAGAGCCAAAACATCCATATATATATATATATATATATATATATATATATATATATATATATATATATATATATATATATATATATATATATATATATTTTCTTTTTTTCTTTCTTTTAAACTATTCGCCATTTCCGGCGTTAGCGAGGTAGCGTTAGGAACAGAGGACTGGGCCTTTTTTGGAATATCCTCACCTGGCCACCTCTGTTCCATTTTTTGGAAAATTTAAAAAAAAAAGAGAGGGGAGGACTTCCAACCCCTCGCTCCCTCCCCTTTTAGTCGCCTTCTACGACAAGCAGGGAATACGTGGGAAGTATTCTTAATCCCCTATCCCAGGGATATATATATATATATATATATATATATATATATATATATATATATATATATATATATATATATATATATATATATATATATATATATATATATATATATATAAAGGGGAAGAGTGGTTTGGGAATGTCTGGGGAGTAAAGTCAGGGGTTAGTGAGAGGAAAAGAGCAAGGGAAGGAGTAGTAATACTCCTGAAACAGGAGTTGTGGGAGTATGTGATAGAGTGTAAGAAAGTAAATTCTCGATTAATATGGGTAAAACTGAAAGTTGATGGAGAGAGGTGGGTGATTATTGGTGCATATGGACCTGGGCATGAGAAGAAAGATCAAGAGAGGCAAGTGTTTTGGGAGCAGGTGAATGAGTGTGTCAGTGGTTTTGATGCACGAGACCGGGTTATAGTGATGGTTGATTTGAATGCAAAGGTGAGTAATGTGGCAGTTGTGGGAATAATTGGTATACATGGGGTGTTCAGTGTTGTAAATGGAAATGGTGAAGAGCTTGTAGATTTATGTGCAGAAAAAGGACTGATGATTGGGAATACCTGATTTAAAAAGCGAGATATACATAAGTATACTTACGTAAGTAGGAGAGATGGCCAGAAAGCGCTATTGGATTACGTGTTAATTGACAGGCGTGCGAAAGATAGACTTTTGGATGTTAATGTGCTGAGAGGTGCAACTGGAGGGATGTCTGATCATTATCTTGTGGAGGCTAAGGTGAAGATTTGTATGGGTTTTCAGAAAAGAAGAGTGAATGTTGGGGTGAAGAGGGTGGTGAGAGTAAGTGAGCTTGAGAAGGAGACCTGTGTGAGGAAGTACCAGGAGAGACTGAGTACAGAATGGAAAAAGGTGAGAACAATGGAAGCAAGGGGAGTGGGGGAGGAATGGGATGTATTTAGGGAATCAGTTATGGATTGCGCAAAAGATGCTTGTGGCATGAGAAGAGTGGGAGGTGGGTTGATTAGAAAGGGTAGTGAGTGGTGGGATGAAGAAGTAAGAGTATTAGTGAAAGAGAAGAGAGAGGCATTTGGACGATTTTTGCAGGGAAAAAATGCAATTGAGTGGGAGATGTATAAAAGAAAGAGACAGGAGGTCAAGAGAAAGGTGCAAGAGGTGAAAAAAAGGGCAAATGAGAGTTGGGATGAGAGAGTATCATTAAATTTTAGGGAGATTAAAAAGATGTTCTGGAAGGAGGTAAATAAAGTGCGTAAGACAAGGGAGCAAATGGGAACTTCAGTGAAGGGCGCAAATGGGGAGGTGATAACAAGTAGTGGTGATGTGAGAAGGAGATGGAGTGAGTATTTTGAAGGTTTGTTGAATGTGTTTGATGATAGAGTGGCAGATATAGGGTGTTTTGGTCGAGGTGGTGTGCAAAGTGAGAGGGTTAGGGACAATGATTTGGTAAACAGAGAAGAGGTAGTGAAAGCTTTGCGGAAGATGAAAGCCGGCAAGGCAGCAGGTTTGGATGGTATTGCAGTGGAATTTATTAGAAAAGGGGGTGACTGTATTGTTGACTGGTTGGTAAGGTTATTTAATATATGTATGACTCATGGTGAGGTGCCTGAGGATTGGCGGAATGCGTGCATAGTGCCATTGTACAAAGGCAAAGGAGATAAGAGTGAGTGCTCAAATTACAGAGGTATAAGTTTGTTGAGTATTCCTGGTAAATTATATGGGAGGGTATTGATTGAGAGGGTGAAGGCATGTACAGAGCATCAGATTGGGGAAGAGCAGTGTGGTTTCAGAAGTGGTAGAGGATGTGTGGATCAGGTGTTTGCTTTGAAGAATGTATGTGAGAAATACTTAGAAAAGCAAATGGATTTGTATGTAGCATTTATGGATCTGGAGAAGGCATATGATAGAGTTGATAGAGATGCTCTGTGGAAGGTATTAAGAATATATGGTGTGGGAGGAAAGTTGTTAGAAGCAGTGAAAAGTTTTTATCGAGGATGTAAGGCATGTGTACGTGTAGGAAGAGAGGAAAGTGATTGGTTCTCAGTGAATGTAGGTTTGCGGCAGGGGTGTGTGATGTCTCCATGGTTGTTTAATTTGTTTATGGATGGGGTTGTTAGGGAGGTAAATGCAAGAGTTTTGGAAAGAGGGGCAAGTATGAAGTCTGTTGGGGATGAGAGAGCTTGGGAAGTGAGTCAGTTGTTGTTCGCTGATGATACAGCGCTGGTGGCTGATTCATGTGAGAAACTGCAGAAGCTGGTGACTGAGTTTGGTAAAGTGTGTGAAAGAAGAAAGTTAAGAGTAAATGTGAATAAGAGCAAGGTTATTAGGTACAGTAGGGTTGAGGGTCAAGTCAATTGGGAGGTGAGTTTGAATGGAGAAAAACTGGAGGAAGTGAAGTGTTTTAGATATCTGGGAGTGGATCTGGCAGCGGATGGAACCATGGAAGCGGAAGTGGATCATAGGGTGGGGGAGGGGGCGAAAATTCTGGGGGCCTTGAAGAATGTGTGGAAGTCGAGAACATTATCTCGGAAAGCAAAAATGGGTATGTTTGAAGGAATAGTGGTTCCAACAATGTTGTATGGTTGCGAGGCGTGGGCTTTGGATAGAGTTGTGCGCAGGAGGATGGATGTGCTGGAAATGAGATGTTTGAGGACAATGTGTGGTGTGAGGTGGTTTGATCGAGTGAGTAACGTAAGGGTAAGAGAGATGTGTGGAAATAAAAAGCGCGTGGTTGAGAGAGCAGAAGAGGGTGTTTTGAAGTGGTTTGGGCACATGGAGAGAATGAGTGAGGAAAGATTGACCAAGAGGATATATGTGTCGGAGGTGGAGGGAACGAGGAGAAGAGGGAGACCAAATTGGAGGTGGAAAGATGGAGTGAAAAAGATTTTGTGTGATCGGGGCCTGAACATGCAGGAGGGTGAAAGGAGGGCAAGGAATAGAGTGAATTGGAGCGATGTGGTATACCGGGGTTGACGTGCTGTCAGTGGATTGAATCAAGGCATGTGAAGCGTCTGGGGTAAACCATGGAAAGCTGTGTAGGTATGTATATTTGCGTGTGTGGACGTATGTATATACATGTGTATGGGGGGGGGGGGGTTGGGCCATTTCTTTCGTCTAATTCCTTGCGCTACCTCGCAAACGCGGGAGACAGCGACAAAGTATAAAAAAAAAAAAAAAAAATATATATATTTATTCCCTGGGGATAGGGGAGAAAGAATACTTCCCACGTATTCCCTGCGTGTCGTAGAAGGCGACTAAAAGGGAAGGGAGCGGGAGGCTGGAAATCCTCCCCTCTCTTTTTTTTTTTTTTTTTTCCAAAAGAAGGAACAGAGAAGAGGGCCAGGTGAGGATATTCCCTCAAAGACCCAGTCCTCTGTTCTTAACGCTACCTCGCTATCGCGGGAAATGGCGAATAGTATGAAAGAAAAGATATATATATATATATATATATATATATATATATATATATATATATATATATATATATATATATATATATATATATATATATATATATATATATATATATATATATATATATACATATATATATACATTTATATATATATATATATATATATATATATATATATATATATATATATATATATATATATATATATATATATATATATATATATATATATATATATATATATATATATATATATATATATATATATATATATATATATATGTATACAAATATATATATATATATATATATATATATATATATATATATATATATATATATATATATATATATATATATATATATATATA
Source organism: Panulirus ornatus (assembly GCF_036320965.1). Taxonomy (NCBI): domain Eukaryota; kingdom Metazoa; phylum Arthropoda; class Malacostraca; order Decapoda; family Palinuridae; genus Panulirus; species Panulirus ornatus. Next base: position 34,642,691 of record NC_092236.1, read on the forward strand.
TATATATATATATATATATATATATATATATATATATATTTGTATATATATATATATATATATATATATATATATATATATATATATATATATATATATATATATATATATATATATTTGTATATATATAGATATATATATATATATATATATGAATATATATATATATATATATATATATATATATATATATATATATATATATAAATGTATATATATATGTATATATATATGTATGTATGACTCATGGTGAGGTGCCTGAGGATTGGCGGAATGCGTGCATAGTGCCATTGTACAAAGGCAAAGGGGATAAGAGTGAGTGCTCAAATTACAGAGGTATAAGTTTGTTGAGTATTCCTGGTAAATTATATGGGAGGGTATTGATTGAGAGGGTGAAGGCATGTACAGAGCATCAGATTGGGGAAGAGCAGTGCGGTTTCAGAAGTGGTAGAGGATGTGTGGATCAGGTGTTTGCTTTGAAGAATGTATGTGAGAAATACTTAGAAAAGCAAATGGATTTGTATGTAGCATTTATGGATCTGGAGAAGGCATATGATAGAGTTGATAGAGATGCTCTGTGGAAGGTATTAAGAATATATGGTGTGGGAGGCAAGTTGTTAGAAGCAGTGAAAAGTTTTTATCGAGGATGTAAGGCATGTGTACGTGTAGGAAGAGAGGAAAGTGATTGGTTCTCAGTGAATGTAGGTTTGCGGCAGGGGTGTGTGATGTCTCCATGGTTGTTTAATTTGTTTATGGATGGGGTTGTAAGGAGGTAAATGCAAGAGTCCTGGAAAGAGGGGCAAGTATGAAGTCTGTTGGGGATGAGAGAGCTTGGGAAGTGAGTCAGTTGTTGTTCGCTGATGATACAGCGCTGGTGGCTGATTCATGTGAGAAACTGCAGAAGCTGGTGACTGAGTTTGGTAAAGTGTGTGGAAGAAGAAAGTTGAGAGTAAATGTGAATAAGAGCAAGGTTATTAGGTACAGTAGGGTTGAGGGTCAAGTCAATTGGGAGGTGAGTTTGAATGGAGAAAAACTGGAGGAAGTGAAGTGCTTTAGATATCTGGGAGTGGATCTGTCAGCGGATGGAACCATGGAAGCGGAAGTGGATCATAGGGTGGGGGAGGGGGCGAAAATTTTGGGAGCCTTGAAAAATGTGTGGAAGTCGAGAACATTATCTCGGAAAGCAAAAATGGGTATGTTTGAGGAATAGTGGTTCCAACAATGCTGTATGGTTGCGAGGCGTGGGCTATGGATAGAGATGTGCGCAGGAGGATGGATGTGCTGGAAATGAGATGTTTGAGGACAATGTGTGGTGTGAGGTGGTTTGATCGAGTAAGTAACGTAAGGGTAAGAGAGATGTGTGGAAATAAAAAGAGCGTGGTTGAGAGAGCAGAAGAGGGTGTTTTGAAATGGTTTGGGCACATGGAGAGAATGAGTGAGGAGAGATTGACCAAGAGGATATATGTGTCGGAGGTGGAGGGAACGAGGAGAAGAGGGAGACCAAATTGGAGGTGGAAAGATGGAGTGAAAAAGATTTTGTGTGATCGGGGCCTGAACATGCAGGAGGGTGAAAGGAGGGCAAGAAATAGAGTGAATTGGAGTCATGTGGTATATAGGGGTTGACGTGCTGTCAGTGGATTGAAGCAAGGCATGTGAAGCGTCTGGGGTAAACCATGGAAAGCTGTGTAGGTATGTATATTTGCGTGTGTGGACGTGTGTATGTACATGTGTATGGGGGGGGGGGGTTGGGCCATTTCTTTCGTCTGTTTCCTTGCGCTACCTCGCAAACGCGGGAGACAGCGACAAAGTATAAAAAAAAAAAAAAAAAAAAAAATATGAATATATATATATATATATATATATATATATATACATATATATATTGTAAAGGATCACAATTTTGCCCGTAATCAAGATATTCCTATGAGTCCACGCGGAAAATGAAACACGAAAATTTCCCAAGTGCACTTTCGTGTAATAATCACATCATCATTGGAGACACAAGAGAGAAATTTAACAATCACTTGATATATATCGAAGAGACGAAGCTAGGACGCCATTTCCTAAACATGTGATTGTCCAAAACATACAGTGAGCGTTCATAAACTTATCATTTTACAAATCTTATCAACAATAAAGTTATCTAATTTGTACAGACCATGAATTATATTAAGATTATAATTCTTTGTGTATTTAATAATAGAAGATTCAATGATATTTCCACAAAAGATGGTTTTTTGTTCTTTATCCAGTCGCTGTTTTCAATAAGATGGTCCAACTTACGATTTAGTAATAAAGTTAAACCTGTAGTAAAGGTAAACCTGTCTAATAAACAACTAGATAAAGATTCCTTGTGTGCAGTAGGCTATGGTTTAAGTTTTGTGTGCTCTAACAGAGAAGCCAACTGTGTTGATATCACAAAGTCTTTTTGTAATTTTGAAAAATACAGTAATTTAAGTAATGATGATATTAATATTTGCAATGGTTTAGTGTATGCCAGTTTGTCAAAACCAGTGGAAGCTAATTGTCCTAAATGATTCATAAGACCTAATAACACCTTAAAAAAAGACAAGGATATACATATTACTAAAGCAGATAAGGCTAACACTCTTGTGATTTTAGACAAAAGTAACTATTTATCTAAAATGAATGATCTTCTAAATGATAACACAACATATTCTAAACTTAGTAAAAATCCCTTAGAAGCAGTTAATTCTCACTTCAATAAAGAAATGAAGTTGTCGTTGAAAGGTAACATTTACCTTATCAAAAATTTATCACCTTTGTCCCCTTCATTGCCATATATGTATGGACTTATCAAAACACATAAAAAAAACTTTCCAGCAAGACCTATAGTGAGTTCAGTAGGCTCCATCTCATATAAATTATCAAAATGGTTAGTTTCCTTATTAAGCCCTTTAGTGGGTAAGGTATCAAATTCTAATATCATGAACAATGAAGATGTAGTCAATAAGCTAAACAATATCAATATTAATTTTGATTTCGAACTAGTTAGCTTTGATGTTTCCTCACTTTTCACTTAAGTTCCAGTTGATGACCTTTTAGAATATTTATTTGATGTCTTGGATGATATTCATTTACCTGTTTCAAACTCTAATTTCATTGAACTGATAAAATTTTGTATAAAAGACTGCGTATTTCAGTTTACTGGAGATTATTATGCTCAAAAATTTGGTATGGCAATGGGTAACCCTCTTTCACCTGTACTAAGTAATCTTTATATGGAAACTTTTGAAACAAAATTACTAAAGGATATCTTACCTTCTAATGCAATTTGGTTTAGGTATTTAGATGACGTTCTTTGTGCTCGGCCAACAAATGAAAATTTACAAATATTTCTCCCCTTACTTAACAATTTAGTACCTTCCACCAAATTTACTGTAGAAAATGAAAATAATGGTGTGTTACCGTTTTTAGATTGCATGATCCATAGACAAGGAAACAAGTTTAAGTTTAGCATATACAGAAAACACACCAATGTATTCTTATATATCCATTATTAGTCATCTCAACATGAAGGAGTTAAATTATCATCATTTTAATCTAGGTTCCTAATGGCATTACGTATTTGCAGTCCAGAGTTTATTGATGATGAGTTTGAGATGATATATTCTATTGGATCTAAGTTAAAGTACCCTAGATCTTTCAATGATAAATCCCTTAAGTTAGCAAAGAAATCATTTCATAGATTTGAACCCAAACCTTCCATTGACACCAAGAATCTTTTACTTCCCCCTTTTAATGATAATTTCACTTTGCTTCCCATGTTGCTTAAATACTTTAAAGTAAATGTTGCCTTTAGCAACAATAATACTATAAAGAATATCTTAAACAGAAATTCACCAGAAAATTCTCTTTGTTGCATCTATAAAGTTCCTTGTGGAAACTGTGATAAATTTTATGTTGGTGAGACTGGTAAGGATCTTTCTGTTAGACTTAAGCAACATAAATATAGTATAAGAACGGGACAAGAATCAAATGCCTTGTTTAATCACGTTAAAAAACTATTATCATTGTAATGATTGGAGTAACGCCATCTCAGTTGTTAACTCTAACTGTATTACCAAGAGAAATAACATTGAATCTTATATTATTAAATACAGAAAGAAATATAATCTTAATATTAGTGATGGTCTGTACAAATTAGATAACTTAATTGTTGATAAGATTTGTAAAATGATAAGTTTATGAACGCTCGTTGTATGTTTTGGACAATCACATGTTTACCAAATGGCATCCTAGCTTCGTCTCTTCCATGTATATCAACTGACTGGTATATTTCTCTCTTGTGTCTCCCATGATGATGTGATTACTACACGAAAGCGCACTTGGGAACTTATCGTGTTTCATTTTCCCCTTGGACTCATAGGAATATATATATATATATATATATATATATATATATATATATATATATATATATATATATATATATATATATATATACATATATATATATATATATATATATAGTGATGGGTGATTTGAATGCAAAGGTGAGTAATGTGGCAGTTGAGGGAATAATTGGTATACATGGGGTATTCAGTGTTCTAAATGGAAATGGTGAAGAGCTTGTAGATTTATGTGCTGAAAAAGGACTGATGATTGGGAATACCTGGTTTAAAAAGCGAGATATACATAAGTATACTTATGTAAGTAGGAGAGATGGCCAGAGAGCGTCATTGGATTACGTGTTAATTGACAGGCGTGCGAAAGAGAGACTTTTGGATGTTAATGTGCTGAGAGGTGCAACTGGAGGGATGTCTGATCATTATCTTGTGGAGGCTAAGGTGAAGATTTGTATGGGTTTTCAGAAAAGAAGAGTGAATGTTGGGGTGAAGAGGATGGTGAGAGTAAGTGAGCTTGAGAAGGAAACTTGTGTGAGGAAGTACCAGGAGAGACTGAGTACAGAATGGAAAAAGGTGAGAACAATGGAAGTAAGGGGAGTGGGGGAGGAATGGGATGTATTTAGGGAATCAGTGAAGGATTGCGCAAAAGATGCTTGTGGCATGAGAAGAGTGGGAGGTGGGTTGATTAGAAAGGGTAGCGAGTGGTGGGATGAAGAAGTAAGAGTATTAGTGAAAGAGAAGAGAGAGGCATTTGGACGATTTTTGCAGGGAAAAAATGCAATTGAGTGGGAGATGTATAAAAGAAAGAGACAGGAGGTCAAGAGAAAGGTGCAAGAGGTGAAAAAAAGGGCAAATGAGAGTTGGGGTGAGAGAGTATCATTAAATTTTAGGGAGAATAAAAAGATGTTCTGGAAGGAGGTAAATAAAGTGCGTAGGACAAGGGAGCAAATGGGAACATCAGTGAAGGGCGCAAATTGGGAGGTGATAACAAGTAGTGGTGATGTGAGAAGGAGATGGAGTGAGTATTTTGAAGTTTTGTTGAATGTGTTTGATGATAGAGTGGC
>NC_092236.1:34653124-34658124 GCF_036320965.1 Panulirus ornatus
TCTAAAACACTTCACTTCCTCCAGTTTTTCTCCATTCAAACTCACCTCCCAATTGACTTGACCCTCAACCCTACTGTACCTAATAACCTTGCTCTTATTCACATTTACTCGTAACTCTCTTCTTCCACACACTTTTCCAAACTCAGTCACCAGCTTCTGTAGTTTCTCACATGAATGAGCCACCAGCGCTGTATCATCAGCGAACAACAACTGACTCACTTCCCAAGCTCTCTCATCCCCAACAGACTTCATACTTGCCCCTCTTTCCAAAACTCTTGCATTTACCTCCCTAACAACCCCATCCATAAACAAATTAAACAACCATGGAGACATCACACACCCCTGCCGCAAACCTACATTCACTGAGAACCAATCACTTTCCTCTCTTCCTACACGTACACATGCCTTACATCCTCGATAAAAACTTTTCACTGCTTCTAACAACTTTCCTCCCACACCATATATTCTTAATACCTTCCACAGAGCATCTCTATCAACTCTATCATATGCTTTCTCCAGATCCATAAATGCTACATACAAATCCATTTGCTTTTCTAAGTATTTCTCACATACATTCTTCAAAGCAAACACCTGATCCACACATCCTCTACCACTTCTGAAACCACACTGCTCTTCCCCAATCTGATGCTCTGTACATGCCTTCACCCTCTCAATCAATACCCTCCCATATAATTTACCAGGAATACTCAACAAACTTATACCTTTGTAATTTGAGCACTCACTCTTATCCCCTTTGCCTTTGTACAATGGCACTATGCACGCATTCCGCCAATCCTCAGGCACCTCACCATGAGTCATACATACATTAAATAATCGTACCAACCAGTCAACAATACAGTCACCCCTTTTTTAATAAATTCCACTGCAATACCATCCAAACCTGCTGCCTTGCCGGCTTTCATCTTCCGCAAAGCTTTCACTACCTCTTCTCTGTTTACCAAATCATTTTCCCTAACCCTCTCACTTCGCACACCACCTCGACCAAAACACCCTATATCTGCCACTCTATCATCAAACACATTCAACAAACCTTCAAAATACTCACTCCATCTCCTTCTCACATCACCACTACTTGTTATCACCTCCCAATTTGCGCCCTTCACTGAAGTTCCCATTTCTCCCTTGTCTTACGCACTTTATTTACCTCCTTCCAGAACATCTTTTTATTCTCCCTAAAATTTAATGATACTCTCTCACCCCAACTCTCATTTGCCCTTTTTTTCACCTCTTGCACCTTTCTCTTGACCTCCTGTCTCTTTCTTTTATACATCTCCCACTCAATTGCAGTTTTTCCCTGCAAAAATCGTCCAAATGCCTCTCTCTTCTCTTTCACTAATACTCTTACTTCTTCATCCCACCACTCACTACCCTTTCTAATCAACCCACCTCCCACTCTTTTCATGACACAAGCATCTTTTGCGCAATCCATCACTGATTCCCTAAATACATCCCATTCCTCCCCCACTCCCCTTACTTCCATTGTTCTCACCTTTTTCCATTCTGTACTCAGTCTCTCCTGGTACTTCCTCACACAGGTCTCCTTCTCAAGCTCACTTACTCTCACCACCCTCTTCACCCCAACATTCACTCTTCTTTTCTGAAAACCCATACAAATCTTCACCTTAGCCTCCACAAGATAATAATCAGACATCCCTCCAGTTGCACCTCTCAGCGCATTAACATCCAAAAGTCTCTCTTTCGCACGCCTGTCAATTAACACGTAATCCAATAACGCTCTCTGGCCATCTCTCCTACTTACATAAGTATACTTATGTATATCTCGCTTTTTAAACCAGGTATTCCCAATCATCAGTCCTTTTTCAGCACATAAATCTACAAGCTCTTCACCATTTCCATTTACAACACTGAACACCCCATGTATACCAATTATTCCCTCAACTGCCACATTACTCACCTTTGCATTCAAATCACCCATCAGTATGACCCGGTCTCGTGCATCAAAACCACTAACACACTCATTCAGCTGCTCCCAAAACACTTGCCTCTCTTGATCTTTCTTCTCATGCCCAGGTGCATAAGCACCAATAATCACCCACCTCTCTCCATCAACTTTCAGTTTTACCCATATTAATCGAGAATTTACTTTCTTACACTCTATCACATACTCCCACAACTCCTGTTTCAGGAGTATTGCTACTCCTTCCCTTGCTCTTGTCCTCTCACTAACCCCTGACTTTACTCCCCAGACATTCCCAAACCACTCTTTATCTTTACCCTTGAGCTTCGTTTCACTGAGAGCCAAAACATCCAGGTTCCTTTCCTCAAACATACTACCTATCTCTCCTTTTTTCACATCTTGGTTACACCCACACACATTTAGGCACCCCACTCTGAGCCTTCGAGGAGGATGAGCACTCCCCGCGTGACTCCTTCTTCTGTTTCCCATTTTAGAAAGTTAATACAAGGAGGGGAGGATTTCTGGCCCCCCGCTCCCGTCCCCTCTAGTCGCTTTCTACGACACGCGAGGAATACGTGGGAAGTATTCTTTCACCCCTATCCCCAGGGATAATATACATATATATATATACATATACACATACACACACATACACATACACATACACATATGTATGTATATATATATATATATATATATATATATATATATATATATATATATATATATATATATATATATATATATATATATATATATATATATATATATATATATATATATATATATATGTATATATATATATATATATATATATATATATATATATATATATATATATTCCTCGCGTGTCGTAGAAAGCGACTAGAGGGGACGGGAGCGGGGGGCCAGAAATCCTCCCCTCCTTGTATTTTTTAACTTTCTAAAATGGGAAACAGAAGAGGGAGTCACGCGGGGAGTGCTCATCCTCCTCGAAGGCTCAGAGTGGGGTGCCTAAATGTGTGTGGATGTAACCAAGATGTGAAAAAAGGAGAGATAGGTAGTATGTTTGAGGAAAGGAACCTGGATGTTTTGGCTCTGAGTAAAACGAAGCTCAAGGGTAAAGGGGAAGAGTGGTTTGGGAATGTCTTGGGAGTAAAGTCAGGGGTTAGTGAGAGGACAAGAGCAAGGGAAGGAGTAGCAATACTCCTGAAACAAGAGTTGTGGGAGTATGTGATAGAGTGTAAGAAAGTAAATTCTCGATTGATATGGGTAAAACTGAAAGTCGATGGAGAGAGGTGGGTGATTATTGGTGCATATGCACCTGGGCATGAGAAGAAAGATCAAGAGAGGCAAGTGTTTTGGGAGCAGCTTAATGAGTGTGTTAGTGGTTTTGATGCACGAGACCGGGTTATAGTGTTGGGTGATTTGAATGCAAAGGTGAGTAATGTGACAGTTGAGGGAATAATTGGTATACATGGGGTGTTCAGTGTTGTAAATGGAAATGGTGAAGAGCTTGTAGATCTATGTGCTGAAAAAGGACTGATGATTGGAAATACCTGGTTTAAAAAGCGAGATATACATAAGTATACTTATGTAAGTAGGAGAGATGGCCAGAGAGCGTTATTGGATTACGTGTTAATTGACAGGCGTGCGAAAGAGAGACGTTTGGATGTTAATGTGCTGAGAGGTGCAACTGGAGGGATGTCTGATCATTATCTTGTGGAGGCTAAGGTGAAGATTTGTATGGGTTTTCAGAAAAGAAGAGTGAATGTTGGGGTGAAGAGGGTGGTGAGAGTAAGTGAGCTTGAGAAGGAGACCTGTGTGAGGAAGTACCAGGAGAGACTGAGTACAGAATGGAAAAAGGTGAGAACAATGGAAGCAAGGGGAGTGGGGGAGGAATGGGATGTATTTAGGGAATCAGTGATGGATTGCGCAAAAGATGCTTGTGTCATGAGAAGAGTGGGAGGTGGGTTGATTAGAAAGGGTAGTGAGTGGTGGGATGAAGAAGTAAGAGTATTAGTGAAAGAGAAGAGAGAGGCATTTGGACGATTTTTGCAGGGAAAAAATGCAATTGAGTGGGAGATGTATAAAAGAAAGAGACAGGAGGTCAAGAGAAAGGTGCAAGAGGTGAAAAAAAGGGCAAATGAGAGTTGGGGTGAGAGAGTATCATTAAATTTTAGGGATAATAAAAAGATGTTCTGGAAGGAGGTAAATAAATTGCGTAAGACAAGGGAGCAAATGGGAACTTTTGTGAAGGGCGCAAATGGGGAGGTGATAACAAGTAGTGGTGATGTGAGAAGGAGATGGAGTGAGTATTTTGAAGGTTTGTTGAATGTGTTTGATGATAGAGTAGCAGATATAGGGTGTTTTGGTCGAGGTGGTGTGCAAAGTGAGAGGGTTAGGGAAAATGATTTGGTAAAAAGAGAAGAGGTAGTGAAAGCTTTGCGAAAGATGAAAGCCGGCAAGGCAGCAGGTTTGGATGGTATTGCAGTGGAATTTATAAAAAAAAGGAGGTGACTGTATTGTTGACTGGTTGGTAAGGTTATTTAATGTATGTATGACTCATGGTGAGGTGCCTGAGGATTGGCGGAATGCGTGCATAGCGCCATTGTACAAAGGCAAAGGGGATAAGAGTGAGTGCTCAAATTACAGAGGTATAAGTTTGTTGAGTATTCCTGGTAAATTATATGGGAGGGTATTGATTGAGAGGGTGAAGGCATGTACAGAGCATCAGATTGGGGAAGAGCAGTGTGGTTTCAGAAGTGGTAGAGGATGTGTGGATCAGGTGTTTGCTTTGAGGAATGTATGTGAGAAATACTTAGAAAAGCAGATGGATTTGTATGTAGCATTTATGGATCTGGAGAAGGCATATGATAGAGTTGATAGAGATGCTCTGTGGAAGGTATTAAGAATATATGGTGTGGGAGGAAAGTTGTTAGAAGCAGTGAAAAGTTTTTATCGAGGATGTAAGGCATGTGTACGTGTAGGAAGAGAGGAAAGTGATTGGTTCTCAGTGAATGTAGGTTTGCGGCAGCGGTGTGTGATGTCTCCATGGTTGTTTAATTTGTTTATGGATGGG
>NC_092236.1:34660624-34698124 GCF_036320965.1 Panulirus ornatus
CACCCCTGCCGCAAACCTACATTCAATGAGAACAAATCACTTTCCTCTCTTCCTACACGTACACATGCCTTACATCCTCGATAAAAACTTTTCAATTCTTCTAACAACTTGCCTCCCACACCATATATTCTTAATACCTTCCACAGAGCATCTCTATCAACTCTATCATATGCCTTCTCCAGATCCATAAATGCTACATACAAATCCATCTGCTTTTCTAAGTATTTCTCACATACATTCCTCAAAGCAAACACCTGATCCACACATCCTCTACCACTTCTGAAACCACACTGCTCTTCCACAATCTGATGCTCTGTACATGCCTTCACCCTCTCAATCAATATCCTCCCATATAATTTACCAGGTATACTGAACAAACTTATACCTCTGTAATTTGAGCACTCACTCTTATCCCCTTTGCCTTCGTACAATGGCACTATGCACGCATTCCGCCAATCCTCAGGCACTTCACCATGAGTCATACATACATTAAATAACCTTACCAACCAGTCAACAATACAGTCACCCCTTTTTTTAATAACTTCCACTGCAATACCATTCAAACCTTCTGCCTTGCCGGCTTTCATCTTCCGCAAAGCTTTTACTACCTCTTCTCTGTTTACCAAATCATTTTCCCTAACCCTCTCACTTTGCACACCACCTCGACCAAAACACCCTATATCTGACACTCTATCATCAAACACATTCAACAAACCTTCAAAATACTCACTCCATCTCCCTCTCACATCAACAGTACTTGTTATCACCTCCCTATATATGTATATATATATGTGTGTGTATGAGTGTTTATATGTGTGTATATGTATGTATATATATATACATATACATACATATATATATATATATATATATATATATATATATATATATATATATATATATATATATATATATATATATATATATATATATATATATATATATATATATATATATATATATATATATATATGGGGAGGTGATAACAAGTAGTGGTGATGTGAGAAGGAGATGGAGTAAGTATTTTGAAGGTTTGTTGAATGTGTTTGATGATAGAGTGGCAGATATAGGGTGTTTTGGTCGAGGTGGTGTGCAAAGTGAGAGGGTTAGGGAAGATGATTTGGTAAACAGAGAAGAGGTAGTAAAAGCTTTGCGGAAGATGAAAGCCGGCAAGGCAGCAGGTTTGGATGGTATTGCAGTGGAATTTATTTAAAAAGGGGGTGACTGTATTGTTGACTGGTTGGTAAGGTTATTCAATGTATGTATGACTCATGGTGAGGTGCCTGAGGATTGGCGGAATGCGTGCATAGTGCCATTGAACAAAGGCAAAGGGGATAAGAGTGAGTGCTCAAATTACAGAGGTATAAGTTTGTTGAGTATTCCTGGTAAATTATATGGGAGGGTATTGATTGAGAGGGTTAAGGCATGTACAGAGCATCAGATTGGGGAAGAGCAGTGTGGTTTCAGAAGTGGTAGAGGATGTGTGGATCAGGTGTTTACTTTGAAGAATGTATGTGAGAAATACTTAGAAAAGCAAATGGATTTGTATGTAGCATTTATGGATCTGGAGAAGGCATATGATAGGGTTGATAGAGATGCTCTGTGTAAGGTATTAAGAATATATGGTGTGGGAGGCAAGTTGTTAGAAGCAGTGAAATGTTTTTATCGAGGATGTAAGGCATGTGTACGTGTAGGAAGAGAGGAAAGTGATTGGTTCTCAGTGAATGTAGGTTTGTGGCAGGAGTGTGTGATGTCTCCATGGTTGTTTAATTTGTTTATGGGTGGGGTTGTTAGGGAGGTGAATGCAAGAGTTTTGGAAAGAGGTTCAAGTATGAAGTCTGTTGGGGATGAGAGAGCTTGGGAAGTGAGTCAGTTGTTGTTAGCTGATGATACAGCGCTGGTGGCTGATTCATGTAAGAAACTGCAGAAGCTGGTGACTCAGTTTGGTAAAGTGTGTGAAAGAAGAAAGTTAAGAGCAAATATGAATAAGAGCAAGGTTATTAGGTACAGTAGGGTTGAGGGTCAAGTCAATTGGGAGGTGAGTTTGAATGGAGAAAAACTGGAGGAAGTGAAGTGTTTTAGATATCTGGGAGTGGATCTGGCAGCGGATGGAACCATGGAAGCGTAAGTGGATCATAGGGTGGGGGAGGGGGGAAAATTCTGGGAGCCTTGAAGAATGTGTGGAAGTTGAGAACATTATCTCGGAAAGCAAAAATGGGTATGTTTGAAATAATAGTGGTTCCAACAATGTTGTATGGTTGCGAGACGTGGGCTATGGATAGAGTTGTGCGCAGGAGGATGGATGTGCTGGAAATGAGATGTTTGAGGACAATGTGTGGTGTGAGGTGGTTTGATCGAGTAAGTAACGTAAGGGTAAGAGAGATGTGTGGAAATAAAAAGAGCGTGGTTGAGAGAGCAGAAGAGGGTGTTTTGAAATGGTTCGGGCACATGGAGAGAATGAGTGAGGAAAGATTGACCAAGAGAATATATGTGTCGGAGGTGGAGGGAACGAGGAGAAGAGGGAGACCAAATTGGAGGTGGAAAGATGGAGTGAAAAAGATTTTGTGTGATCGGGGCATGAACATGCAGGAGGGTGAAAGGAGGGCAAGGAATAGAGTGAATTGGAGCGATGTGGTATACCGGGGTTGACTTGCTGTCAGTGGATTGAATCAAGGCATGTGAAGCGTCTGGGGTAAACCATGGACAGCTGTGTAGGTATGTATATTTGCGTGTGTGGACGTATGTATATACATGTGTATGGGGGTGGGTTGGGCCATTTCTTTCGTCTGTTTCCTTGCGCTACCTCGGAAACGCGGGAGACAGGGGAAAAAAAAATATATATATATATATATATATATATATATATATATATATATATATATTATCCCTGGGGATAGGGGTGAAAGAATACTTCCTACGCATTCCTTACGTGTCGTAGAAGGCGACTAGAGTTGACGGGAGCGGTGTGCCAGAAATCCTTCCCTCCTTGTATTTTAACTTTCTAAAAGGGGAAACAGAAGGAGTCACGCGGGGAGTGCTCATCCTACTCATAGACTCAGATTGGGGTTTCTAGATGTGTGTGGATGTAACCAAGATGTGAAAAAAGGAGAGATAAGTAGTATGTTTGAGGAAAGGAACCTGGATGTTTTGGCTCTGAGTGAAACGAAGCTCAAGGGTAAAAGGGAAGAGTGGTTTGGGAATGTCTTGGGAGTAAAGTCAGGGTTTAGTGAGAGGACAAGAGTAAGGGAAGGAGTAGCAGTACTCCTGAAACAGGAGTTGTGGGAGTATGTGATAGAATGTAAGAAAGTAAATTCTCGATTAATATGGGTAAAACTGAAAGTTGATGGAGCGAGATGGGTGATTATTGGTGCATATGCACCTGGGCATGAGAAGAAAGATCATGAGAGGCAAGTGTTTAGGGAGCAGCTGAATGAGTGTGTTAGTGGTTTTGATGCACAAGACCGGGTTATAGTGATGGGTGATTTGAATGCAAAGGTGACTAATGTGGCAGTTGAGGGAATAATTGCTATACATGGGGTGTTCAGTGTTGTAGATGGAAATGGTGAAGAGCTTGTAGATCTATGTGCTGAAAAAGGACTGGTGATTGGGAATACCTGGTTTAAAAAGCTAGATATACATAAGTATACGTATGTAAGTAGGAGAGATGGCCAGAGAGCGTTATTGGATTACGTGTTAATTGACAGGCGCGCGAAAGAGAGACTTTTGGATGTTCATATGCTGAGAGGTGCAACTGGAGGGATGTCTGATCATTATCTTGTGGAGGCTAAGGTGAAGATTTGATTTGTATGGGTTTTCAGAAAAGAAGAGTGAATGTTGGGGTGAAGAGGATGGTGAGAGTAAGTGAGCTTGGGAAGGAGACTTTTGTGAGGAAGTACCAGGAGAGACTGAGTACAGAATGGAAAAAGGTGAGAACAATGGAAGTAAGGGGAGTGGGGGAGGAATGGGATGTATTTAGGGAATCAGTGATGGAGTGCGCAAAAGATGCTTATGGCATGAGAATGGTGGGAGGTGGGTTGATTAGAAAGGGTAGTGAGTGGTGGGATGAAGAAGTAAGAATATTAGTGAAAGAGAAGAGAGAGGCATTTTGGACGATTTTTGCAGGGAAAAAATGCAATTGAGTGGGAGATGTACAAAAGAAAGAGACAGGAGGTCAAGAGAAAGGTGCTAGAGGTGAAAAAGTGGGCAAATGAGAGTTGGGGTGAGAGAGTATCATTAAATTTTAGGGAGAATAAAAAGATGTTCTGGAAGAAGGTAAATAAAGTGCGTAAGACAAGGGAGCAAATGGGAACTTCAGTGAAGGGCGCTAATGGGGAGGTGATAACAAGTAGTGGTGATGTGAGAAGGAGATGGAGTGAGTATTTTGAAGGTTTGTTGAATGTGTTTGAAGATAGAGTGGCAGATATAGGGTGTTTTGGTCGAGGTGGTGTGCAAAGTGAGAGGGTTAGGGAAAATGATTTGGTAAACAGAGAAGAGGTAGTAAAAGCTTTGCGGAAGATGAGAGCCGGCAAGGCAGCAGGTTTGGATGGTATTGCAGTGGAATCTATTAAAAAAGGGAGTGACTGTATTGTTGACTGGTTGGTAAGGTTATTTAATATATGTATGACTCATGGTGAGGTGCCTGAGGATTGGCGGAATGCGTGCATTGTGCCATTGTAAAAGAGCAAAGGGGATAAGAGTGAGTACTCAAATTACAGAGATATAAGTTTGTTGAGTATTCCTGGTAAACTATATGGGAGAGTAGTGATTCAAAGCAAACACCTAATCCACACATCCTCTACCACTTCTAAAAACACAATGCTCCTCCCGAATCTGATGCTCTGTCCCTGCCTTCACCCTCTCACTCAGTACACATATACTGAATATCAACAACCAATCAACAACACAATCACCCCCTTTCTTAATAACAACGGCAATACCATCCAAACCCGCCACCTTGCAGTATTTAATCCTCAGCAAGGCTTTCACCACCTCTTCTCTCTTCTCTAAACCGCTCTCCCTAACTCTGTCAGTTTGCACACCACCCCAACCAAAACACCCTACATCTGCCACTCAAGCATCAAACACATTCAACAAACCTTCAAAATACTCACTGCATCTCAATTCATCATTACTTCTTATCACCTCCCCCTTTCCCACCGATGTTCCCATTTTTTGTCTCGTCTTACGAACGTTATTTACTTCTCTCCAAAACATCTTTTTATTCTCCCTAAAGTTTAATGACACTCTCTAACCTCAACTCTTATTTACCCTCTCCTTCAACTCCTTCACCTTCCTTTTGATGTTCTGCCACTTTCTCTTATACATTTCCCGATCTTTTGCGCTCCTTCCGTGTAAGTGTCGTTCAAACGCCTCTCTTTTCTCTTCCACTAATAACTTTACTTCTTCATCCTACCACTCACTACCTTTCCTTTTGTAATTTGCCCATCTCTCATCTTTCTCATCTCACATGCATCTCTTGCATCTATCATTAATGCTTCACTAAATACATTTCATTCCTCACCCACTTTCCTCACGTTATTTGATCACCACTTACTTCTCCCCGATACTCTCTCTTTTAATTTTTTTTTTCTGAAAACTTCTACAAATGTTTTCCATCGCCTCCACTATATAACGATCAGACCTCCCATCAATTGCCTCTCTTTGCATCATCTTTATTTTTTCCCAGTTCCAATTTCACTGAATCTTTTCTTTCTTTCACTTCTAAACATCCACCTTTCGATAAGTTTTTTCATTGTTTGTTCTGATCACTCTCGTCATGACCATTTTTTGTCATATTGCACGAACATATACTTGTAACTACAGCAGATACGCTACACTCTCTTAAGTGCTCATTTCACGACAGGAATTTTTCCTTCCGTTTTTATTTCCTCAAAACGTATTGTGAGTATCGCTCATATATTCACGTGAACATTCCTACATTCACCTCATATACTTATCTGGCTCACCATCTACGTTTCGGAAACGATTTAGATGGATATTTGCAAAATTTTCGTGAACATCCTTCAGTTCTTAACGTGTAATTCCTTTAAACTTTATCCTTAAAACATTTTGCAAAAATGTCCTTTTATATTCTTGTATGTCCATACATGTATATGTCACACTCAGTAATGTACCTGTCTACGAACAGCTCCGCTGGGCAATGAAGACACAACACCGTATTTGCCAGTGGTCATTCAGGTTCTACAAAAGAAACACAATTCTAGGGACGGAAGATGATATCCACGGCGCCATCGCTCCCTGCTGGGCAGGCTGAGTCAGCGTCTATGTTACTAGGGCCACAAACACCTAATTTAAATGCATAAACTCCAGCGTGGCTAAGAGGTGCTGGATCATGGTGGCTCTCTGGGGTCACGTTACGCCCAGTTTTATTGCAGCTGTCATTCCTAATCGGTTGATCCCTATGGCACACTAGGGAATAACTTCTCTCTCTCTCTCTCTCTCTCTCTCTCTCTCTCTCTCTCTCTCTCTCTCTCTCTCTCTCTCTCTCTCTCTCTCTCTCTCTCTCTCTCTCTCTCTCCTCTTCCTTTTCTGACCCTGGGAGTACTGTGTTTAGCTTCCCCTGATAGTCTTAACTAAGTCATATAACAAAAAAAACACTATAAACAAATCAAGAACTATTAGAATTTCACTGAGAGAAATGACTTGCCACTTCCTTCGTCTGTCAGTCTTACCTTTCCAAATTTACGACTAACATGAGCTTACTCTTAAAATTCAGCATCTTAAATTTGAACGATATATTATTATCATTATCATATTCTACCTCTGTCTCCCGCGTTAGCGAGGCAGCGCAAGGAAACAGACGAAAGAATGACCCAACCCACCCACATACAAATGCTACCTTCACCTATTCCTGTCACCAACCCGTCACACATGAAATGGTACACACACACACACACACACACACACACACACACACACACACACACACACCGCGTGCATGCGAGATAGCGCTGGGAATAGACAACAAAGGCTACATTCGTTCACACTCAATCTCTAGCTGTCATGTGTAATGCACCGAAACCACAACTCCCTTTCCACACCCGGGCCCGACAAAACTTTCCGTGGTGTACCCTACACGTTTCACATACCCTGGTTCAATCCACTGGTAGCACGTTGACCACGGTATACCACATCGTTCCAAATCACTCTATTACTTGCACGCCTTTCACCTTCCTGTATGATCAGGACCCGATCGCTCAAAATTCTTCTAACTCTATCTTTCCATCTCCAATATGGTCTTCCACTTCTCGTTTCCTCCACCTCTGACACATACATCCTGTTTGTCAATCTTTCTTCACTCATTCTCTCCATGTGACCAAACCATTTCAATACACCCTCTTCTGCTCTCTCAACCACACTCTTTTTGTTACCACACATCTCTCGTATCCTTTCATTACTTACTCGATCAAACCACCTCACCTCATATTGTCCTAAAACATCTCATTTCCAACACATCCACCCTTCTCCACACAACTCTATCTATAGACCACGCTTTAAAACCAAATAACATGGTTGGAACCACTATTCCTTCACACATACCAATTTTTGCTTTCCAAGAAAACGTTCTCGACTTCCGCACATTTTTCAAAGCTCCCAGAACTTTCGCCCCCTCCCCCTCCCTGTGACTCACTTCCACTTCCATGGTTCCATCCGCTGCCAAATACACGCCCAGATATCTAAAACATTTCACTTCCCTCCAGTTTTACTACATTCAAAGTTACATCCCAATTGATTTATCCCTCGACATTACTGTACCTAATAACATTACTCTTATTCACATTCACTCTCAGTCTTCTTCTTTCATACACTTTATCAGACTCGATCACCAGCTTCTGCAGTTTGTCACCCGAATCAGCCACCAGCGCTGTATCATCAGTGAACAACAGCTGACTCACTTCCCAAGAACTCTCATCCACAAAAGACTACATACTTGCCCCTCTCTCTAAACTCTGGCATTCACCCCACTAACAGCCCCATCCTTAAACAAATTAAACAGCCATGGAGACATCACGCACCCCTCCTGGAAACCAACATTCACTGAGAACCAATCACTTTCCTCTCTTCCTACTCGTACACATGCCTCACATCGTCGATAACAACATTTCACTGCTTCTAGCAGCTTATCTCCCACACCATATATTCTTAATGCCTTCCACAGAGCATCTCTATCAACTCTATCATATGCCTTCTCCAGATCTATAAGTGCTACATACAAATCCATTTCCTTTTCTAAGTATTTCTCATATGCATTCTTCAAAGTAAACACCTGATCCACAAACATTCTACCAATTCTGAAACCACACTGCTCTTCCACAATCTAATGCTCTGTACATGCTTTCACCCACTCAATCAATACCCTCACATACGATTTGCCAGGAATACTCAACAAATCTATACATATGTAATTTGAGAACTCACTTTATCCCCTTTGCCTTTGTACAATGGCACTATACATGCATTCCGCCAAATCCTCACGCACCTCAGCCATGAGTAATACATACATTAAATATCCTTACCAACCGGTCAACAACACAGTCACACCCATTTTTAATAAATTCCACTGCAATACCATCCAAACCCACTGCCTTGCCGGCTTTCATCTTTGCAAAGGTTTACTGCCTCTCCTCTGTTTACCAAATCATTCTCCCTTACACTCTCACTTCGCACAACAAGACCATATCTTGGACAATCGCATGTTTACTAAATGGCGAACTAGCTTCGTCTTTTCGATGTATATCAACTGACTGTTATATTTCTCTCTTGTGTCTCCCCTGATGACGTGATTATTGCACGAAAGTGCACTTGTGAACTAATCGTGTTTCATTTTCCCCGTGGACTTATTGGAATATCTTGATCACGCGCAAAGTTCTGACAATATTCAATATATACATATATATATATATATATATATATATATATATATATATATATATATATATATATATATATATATATATATATATATATATCTTTCAAACTATTCGCCATTTCCCGCATTAGCGAGGTAGCGTTAAGAACAGAGGACTGGGCCTTTGAGGGAATACCCTCACCTGGCCTAATTCTCTGTTCCTTCTTTTGGAAAATTAAAAAAAAACCGAGAGGGGAGGATTTCCAGCCCCCCGCTCCCTCCCCTTTTAGTCGCCTTCTACGACACGCAGGGAATACGTGGGAAGTACTCTTAATCCCCTATCCCCTATCCTGCATATATATATATGCAGGTTTGGATGGTGTTGCAGTGGAATTTATTAAAAAAGGGGGTGACTGTATTATTGACTGGTTGGTAAGGTTATTTAATGTATGTATGACTCATGGTGAGGTGCCTGAGGATTGGCGGAATTCGTGCATAGTGCCATTGTACAAAGGCAAAGGGGATAAGAGTGAGTGCTCAAATTACAGAGGTATAAGTTTGTTGAGTATTCCTGGTAAATTATATGGGAGGGTATTGATTGAGAGGGTGAAGGCATGTACAGAGCATCAGATTGTGGAAGAGCAGTGTTGTTTCAGAAGTGGTAGAGGATGTGTGGATCAGGTGTTTGCTTTAAAGAATGTATGTGAGAAATACTTAGAAAAGCAAATGGATTTGTATGTAGCATTTATGGATCTGGAGAAGGCATATGATAGAGTTGATAGAGATGCTCTGTGGAAGGTATTAAGAATATATGGTGTGGGAGGAAAGTTGTTAGAAGCAGTGAAAAGTTTTTATCGAGGATGTAAGGCATGTGTACGTGTAGGAAGAGAGGAGAGTGATTGGTTCTCAGTGAATGTAGGTTTGCGGCAGGGGTGTGTGATGTCTCCATGGTTGTTTAATTTGTTTATGAATGGGGTTGTTAGGGAGGTGAATGCAAGAGTTTTGGAAAGAGGGTCAAGTATGAAGTCTGTTGGGAATGAGAGAGCTTGGGAAGTGAGTCGGTTGTTGTTCGCTGATGATACAGCGCTGGTGGCTCATTCGTGAGAGAAACTGCAGAAGCTGGTGACTGAGTTTGGTAAAGTGTGTGAGAGAAGAAAGTTAAGAGTAAATGTGAATAAGAGCAAGGTAATTAGGTACAGTAGGGTTGAGGGTCAAGTCAATTGGGAGGTAAGTTTGAATGGAGAAAAAACGGAGGAAGTAAAGTATTTTAGATATGTGGGAGTGGATCTGGCAGCAGATAGAACCATGGAAGCGGAAGTGGATCATAGGGTGGGGGAGGGGGCGAAATTCCTGGGAGCCTTGAAGAATGTGTGGAAGTCGAGAACATTATCTCGGAAAGCAAAAATGGGTATGTTTGAAGGAATAGTGGTTACAACAATGTTGTATGGTTACGAGGCGTGGACTATGCATAGAGTTGTGCGCAGCAGGATAGGCGTGGGCTATGGATAGAGTTGTGCGCAGGAGGATGGATGTGTTGGAAATGAGATGTATGAGGACAATGTGTGGTGTGAGGTGGTTTGATCGAGTAAGTAACGTAAGGGTAAGAGAGATGTGTGGAAATAAAAAGAGAGTGGTTGAGAGAGCAGAAGAGGGTGTTTTGAAATGGTTTGGGCACATTGAGAGAATGAGTGAGGAGAGATTGACCAAGAGGATATATGTTTCGGAGGTGGAGGGAACGAGGAGAAGTGGGAGACCAAATTGGAGGTGCAAAGATGGTGTGAAAAAGATTTTGTGTGATCGGGAACTAAACAGGCAGGAGGGTGAAAGGAGGGCATGGAACAGAGTGAATTGGATCGATGTGGTATACCGGGGTTGACGCGGTGTCAGTGGATTGAATCAGGGCATGTGAAGCGTCTGGGGTAAACCATGGAAAGCTGTGTAGGTATGTATATTTGCGTGTGTGGACGTATGTATATACATGTGTATGGGGGTAACTTGGGCCACTTCATTCGTCTGTTTCCTTGCGCTACCTCGCAAACGCGGGAGACAGCGACAAAGCTAAGGTGAAGATTTGTATGGGTTTTCAGAAAAGAAGAGTGAATATTGGGGTGAATGTTGGGGTGAAGAGGGTGGTGAGAGTAAGTGAGCTTGGGAAGGAGACTTGTGTGAGGAATTACCAGGAGAGACTGAGTACAGAATGGAAAAAGGTGAGAACAATGGAAGTAAGGGGAGTGGGGGAGGAATGGGATGTATTTAGGGAATCAGTGATGGATTGCGCAAAAGATGCTTGTGGTATGAGAAGAGTGGGAAGTGGGTTAATTAGAAAGGGTAGTGAGTGGTGGGATGAAGAAGTAAGAGTATTAGTGAAAGAGAAGAGAGATGCATTTGGACGATTTTTGCAGGGAAAAAATGCAATTGAGTGGGAGACGTATAAAAGAAAGAGACAGGAGGTCAAGAAAAAGGTGCAAGAGGTGAAAAAAAGGGCAAATGAGAGTTGGGGTGAGAGAGTATCATTAAAGTTTAGGGAGAATAAAAAGATGTTCTGGAAGGAGGTAAATAAAGTGCGTAAGACAAGGGAGCAAATGGGAACATCAGTGAAGGGCGCAAATGGGGAGGTGATAACAAGTAGTGGTGATGTGAGAAGGAGATGGAGTGAGTATTTTGAAGGTTTGTTGAATGTGTTTGATGATAGAGTGGCAGATATAGGGTGTTTTCGTCGAGGTGGTGTGCAAAGTGCGAGGGTTAGGGAAAATGATTTGGTAAACAGAGAAGAGGTAGTGAAGGTTTTGCGGAAGATGAGAGCCGGCAAGACAGCAGGTTTGGATGGTATTGCAGTGGAATTTATTAAAAAAGGGGGTGACTGTATTGTTGACTGGTTGGTAAGGTTATTTAATGTATGTATGACTCATGGTGAGGTGCCTGAGGATTGGCGGAATGCGTGCATAGTGCCATTGTACAAAGGCAAAGGGGATAAGAGTGAGTGCTCAAATTACAGAGGTATAAGTTTGATGAGTATTCCTGGCAAATTATATGGGAGGGTATTGATTGAAAGGGTGAAGGCATGTACAGAGCATCAGATTGGGGAAGAGCAGTGTGGTTCCAGAAGTGGTAGAGGATGTGTGGATCAGGTGTTTGCTTTGAAGAATGTATGTGAGAAATACTTAGAAAAGCAAATGGATTTGTATGTAGCATTAATGGATCTGTAGGAGGCATATGATTGAGTTGATAGAGATGCTCTGTGGAAGGTATTAGGAATATATGGTGTGGGAGGCAAGTTGTTAGAAGCAGTGAAAAGTTTTTATCGAGGATGTAAGGCATGTGTACGTGTAGGAAGAGAGGAGAGTGATTGGTTGGTTCTCAGTGAATGTAGGTTTGCGGCAGGGGTGTGTGATGTCTCCATGGTTGTTTAATTTGTTTATGGATGGGGTTGTTAGGGAGGTGAATGCAAGAGTTTTGGAAAGAGGTTCAAGTATGAAGTCTGTTGGGGATGAGAGAGCTTGGGAAGTGAGTCAGTTGTTGTTCGCTGATGATACAGCGCTGGTGGCTGATTCATGTGAGAAACTACAGAAGCTGTTGACTGAGTTTGGTAAAGTGTGTGAAAGAAGAAAGTTAAGAGTAAATGTGAGTAAGAGCAAGGTTAGTAGGTACAGTAGGGTTGAGGGTCAAGTCAATTGGGAGGTGAGTTTGAATGGAGAAAAACTGGAGGAAGTGAAGTGTTTTAGATATCTGGGAGTGGATCTGGCAGCGGATGGAACCATGGAAGCGGAAGTGGATCATAGGGTGGGGGAGGGGGCGAAAATTCTGGGAGCCTTGAAGAATGTGTGGAAGTTGAGAACATTATCTCGGAAAGCAAAAATGGGTATGTTTGAAGGAATAGTGGTTCCAACAATGTTGTATGGTTGCGAGGCGTGGACTATGGATAGAGTTGTGCGCAGGAGGATGGATGTGCTGGAAATAAGATGTCTGAGGACAATGTGTGGTGGGAGGTGGTTTGATCGAGTAAGTAACGTAAGGGTAAGAGAGATGTGTGGAAATAAAAAGAGCGTTGTTGAGAGAGCAGAAGAGGGTGTTTTGAAATGGTTTGGGCACATGGAGAGAATGAGTGAGGAAAGATTGACCAAGAGGATATATGTGTCGGAGGTGGAGGGAACAAGGAGAAGAGGGAGACCAAATTGGAGGTGGAAAGATGGAGTGAAAAAGATTTTGTGTGATCGGGGCCTGAACTTGCAGGAGGGTGAAAGGAGGGGAAGGAATAGAGTGAATTGGAGCGATGTGGTATACCGGGGTTGACGTGCTGTTAGTGGATTGAATCAAGGCATGTGAAGCGTCTGGGGTAAACCATGGAAAGCTGTGTCGGTATGTATATTTACGTGTGTGGACGTTTGTATATACATGTGTATGGGGGTGGATTGGGCCATTTCTTTCGTCTGTTTCCTTGCGCTACCTCGCAAACGCGGGAGACAGCGACAAAGCAAAAAAAAAAAAAAAGAAATATATATATATATATATATATATATATATATATATATATATATATATATATATATATATATATATATATATATATATATATATATATATATATATATATATATATATATATATATATATATATATATATATATATATATATATATATATATATATATATATATATATATATATATATATATATATATATATATATATATATGTATATATAATATATATATATATATTATATATATATATATATATATATATATATATATATATATATATATATATATATATATATATATATATATATATATATATATATATATATATATATATATATATATATATATATATATATATATATATATATATATATATATATATATATATATATATATATATATATATATATATATATATATATATATATATATATATATATATATATATATATATATATATATATATATATATATATGAGTGTGTTAGTGGTTTTGATGCACAAGACCGGGTTATAGAGATGAGTGATTTGAATGCAAAGGTAAGTAATGTGGCAGTTGAGGGAATAATTGGTATACATGGAGTGTTCAGTGTTGTAAATGGAAATGGTGAAGAGCTTCTAGATTTATGTGCTGAAAAAGGACTGGTGATTGGGAATACCAGGTTTAAAAAATGAGATATACATAAGTATACGTATGTAAGTAGGAGAGATGGCCAGAGAGCGTTATTGGATTACGTGTTAATTGACAGGCGCGTGAAAGAGAGACTTTTGGATATTAATGTGCTGAGAGGTGCAACTGGAGGGATGTCTGATCATTATCTTGTGGAGGCTAAGGTGAAGATTTGTATGCGTTTTCAGAAAAGATGAGTGAATGTTGGGGTGAAAAGGGTGGTGAGAGTAAGTGAGCTTGGGAAGGAGACTTGTGTGAGGAATTACCAGGAGAGACTGAGTACAGAATGAAAAAAGGTGAGAACAATGGAAGTAAGGGGAGTGGAGGAGGAATGGGATGTATTTAGGGAATCAGTGATGGAGTGCGCAAAAGATGCTTGTGGCATGAGAAGCGTGGGAGGTGGGTTGATTAGAAAGGGTAGTGAGTGGTGGGATGAAGAAGTAAGATTATTAGTGAAAGAGAAGAGAGAGGCATTTGGACGATTTTTCCAGGGAAAAAATGCAATTGAGTGGGAGATGTATAAAAGAAAGAGACAGGAGGTCAAGAGAAAGGTGCAAGAGGTGAAAAAAAGGACAAATGAGAGTTGGGGTGAGAGAGTATCATTAAATTTTATGGAAAATAAAAAGATGTTCTGGAAGAAGGTAAATAAAGTGCGTAAGACATGGGAGCAAATGGGAACTTCAGTGAAGGGTGGCTAATGGGGAGGTGATAACAAGTAGTGGTGATGTGAGAAGGAGATGGAGTGAGTATTTTGAAGGTTTGTTGAATGTGTTCGATGATAGAGTGGCAGATATAGGGTCTTTTGGTCGAGGTGGTGTGCAAAGTGAGAGGGTTAGGGAAAATGAGTTGGTAAACACAGAAGAGGTAGTAAAAGCTTTGCGGAAGATGAAAGTCGGCAAGGCAGCATGTTTGGATGATATTGCATTGGAATTTACTAAAAAAGGGTGACCGTATTTTTGACTGTTTGGTAAGGTTATTTAATGTATGTATGACTCATGGTGAGGTGCCTGAGGATTGGCGGAATGCGTGCATAGTGCCATTGTACAAAGGCAAAGGGGATAAGAGTGAGTGCTTAAATTACAGAGGTGTAAGTTTGTTGAGTATTCCTGGTAAATTGTATGGGAGGGTATTGATTGAGAGGGTGAAGGCATGTACAGAGCATTAGATTGGGGAAGAGCAGTGTGGTTTCAGAAGTGGTAGAGGATGTGTGGATCAGGTGTTTGTTTTGAAGAATGTATGTGAGAAATACTTAGAAAAGCAAATGGATTTGTATGTAGCATTTATGGATCTGGAGAAGGCATATGATAGAGTTGATAGAGATGCTCTGTGGAAGGTATTAAGAATATATGGTGTGGGAGGCAAGTTGTTAGAAACAGTGAAAAGTTTTTATCGAGGATGTAAGGCATGTGTACGTGTAGGAAGAGAGGAAAGTGATTAGTTCTCAGTGAATGTAGATTTGCGGAAGGGGTGTGTGATGTCTCCATTGTTGTTTAATTTGTTTATGGATGGGGTTGTTAGGGAGATGAATGCAAGAGTTTTGGAAAGAGGGGCAAGTATGAAGTCTGTTGTGGATGAAAGAGCTTGGGAAGTGAGTCAGTTGTTGTTCGCTGATGATACGGCCCTGGTGGCTGATTCATGTGAGAAACCGCAGAAGCTGGGAACTGAGTTTGGTAAAGTGTGTGAAAGAAGAAAGTTAAGAGTAAATGTGAATAAAAGCAAGGTTATTAGGTACAGTAGGGTTGAGGGTCAAGTCACTTGGGAGGTAAGTTTGAATGGAGAAAAACTTGAGGAAGTAAAGTGTTTTAGATATCTGGGAGTGG
This sequence comes from Panulirus ornatus, assembly GCF_036320965.1. NCBI lineage: Eukaryota > Metazoa > Arthropoda > Malacostraca > Decapoda > Palinuridae > Panulirus > Panulirus ornatus. The sequence continues at coordinate 34,676,464 of NC_092236.1, forward strand.
ATCTGGCAGCGGATGGAACCATGGAAGCGGAAGTGAATCATAGAGTGGGGAGGGGGCAAAAATCCTGGGAGCCTTGAAGAATGTATGGAAGTCGTGAACATTATCTCGGAAAGCAAAAATGGGTATGTTTGAAGGAATAGTGGTTCCAACAATGTTGTATGGTTGCGAGGCGTGGGCTATGGATAGAGTTGTGCGCACGGAGGGTGGGTGTGCTGGAAATGAGATGTTTGAGGACAATGTTTGGTGTGAGGTGGTTTGATCGAGTAAGTAATGTAAGGGTAAGAGAGATGTGTGGAAATAAAAATAGCGTGGCTGAGAGAGCAGAAGAGGGTGTTTTGAAATGGTTTGGGCACATGGAGAGAATGAGTGAGGAAAGATTGACCAAGAGGATATATGTGTCGGAGTTGGAGGGAACGAGAAGTGGTAGACCAAATTGGAGGTGGAAAGATGGAGTGAAAAAGATTTTGAGTGATCGGGGTCTGAACATGCAGGAGAGTGAAAGGCGGTCAAGGAATAGAGTGAATTGGATCGATATGGTATCCCGGGGTTGACGTGCTGTCAGTGGATTGAATCAGGGCATGTGAAGCGTCTGGTGTAATCCATGGAGAGTTTTGTGGGGCCTGAATGTGGAAAGTGAGCTGTGGTTTCGGGCATTATTGCAGGATAGCTAGAAAGTGAGTGTGAACGAATGGGGCTTTTGTTGTCTTTTCCTAGCGCTACCTTGCACATATGAGGGGGTAGGGGGATGGTATTCTATGTGTGGCGACGTGGCGATGGGAATGAATAATGGCAGACAGTGTGAATTTTGTGTATGGGTATATATGTATGTGTCTGTGTGTTTATATATATGTGTACATTAAGACGTATAGGTATGTATATTTGAGTGTGTGGACGTGTATGTATATACATGTGTATGGGGATGGGATATGACATGTCTTCGTCTGTTTCCTTGCGCTACCTCGCAAACGCGGGAGACAGTGACAAAGCAAAATAAATAAAGAAAATAAAATGAAATATATATTTATGTATATATATATATATATATATATATATATATATATATATATATATATATATATATATTTTTTTTTTTTTTTAATTTTCCAAAAGAAGGAACAGAGAAGAGGGCCAGGTGAGGATATTCCCTCAAAGGCCCAGTCCTCTGTTCTTAACGCTACCTCGCTATCGCGGGAAATGGCGAATAGTATGAAAAAAAAAAAAAAATATATATATATATATATATATATATATATATATATATATATATATATATATATATATATATATATATATATATATATATATATATACAATATTTTTTTTCTTTTTTTTCCTTTGTCGCTGTCTCCCGCGTTTGCGAGGTAGCGCAAGGAAACAGACGAAAGAAATGGCCCAACCCACCCCCATACACATGTATATACATACAGGTCCACACAGGCAAATATACATACCTACACAGCTTTTCATGGTTTACCCCAGACGATTCACATGCCTTGATTCAATCCACTGACACCACGTCAACCCCGGTATACCACATCGATCCTATTCACTCTATTCCCTGCACTCCTTTCACCCTCCTGCATGTTCAGGCCCCGATCACACAAAATCTTTTTCACCCCATCTTTCCACGTCCAATTTGGTCTCCCACTCCTCCTCGTTCACTCCACCTCCGAAACATATATCCTCTTGGTCAATCTCTCCTCACTCATTCTCTCCATGTGTCCCAAACCATTTCAAAACACCCTCTTCTGCTCTCTCAACCACGCTCTTTTTATTTCCACACATCTCTCTTACCCTTACGTTACTTAATCGATCAAACCACCTCACACCACATATTTTCCTCAAACATCTCATTTACAGCACATCCACCCTCCTGCGCACAACTCTATCCATAGCTCACGCCTCGCAAACATACAACATTGTTGGAACCACTAATCCTTCAAACATACCCACTATTGATTTCCGAGATAATGTTCTCGACTTCCAGACATTCTTCAAGGATCCCAGGATTTTTGCCCCCTCCCACACCCTATGATCCACTTCCGCTTCCATGGTTCCATCCGCTGCCAGATCCATTCCCAGGTAGCGCAAGGAAACAGACGAAAAAATGGCCCAACCCACCCCCTTACACATGTATATACATACACGTCCACACACTCAAATATACATACTTATACATCTCAATGTACACATATATATACCCACACAGACATATTGATATATACACATGTACATAATTCATACTGTCTGCCTTTATTTGTTCCCATCGCCACCTCGCCACACATGGAATAACAACCCCCTCCCCCCTCATGTGTGCGAGGTAGCGCTAGGAAAAGACAACAAAGGCCCTATTCGTTCACACTCAGTCTCTAGCTTTCATGTAATAATGAACCGAAACCACAGCTCCCTTTCCATATCCAGGCCCCACGCAACTTTCCACGGGTTTGGTATACCAAAGATGCTTCACATGCCATGGTTCAATCCATTGGCAGCACGTCGACCACGGTATACCACATCGTTCCAATTCACTCTATTCCTTCCACGCCTTTCACCCTCCTGCATGTTCAGGCAGAAATCACTCAAAATCTTTTTCACTCCATCTTTCCACCTCCAATTTGTTCTCCCAATTCTCCTCGTTCCCTCCACCTACGACACATATATCCTCTTGGTTAATCTTTCCTCACTCATTCTCTCCAAGTGACCAAAGCATTTAAAAACACCCACTTCTGCTCTCTCAACCACACTCTTTTTATTTCCACACACCTCTCTTACCCTTACATTACTTACTCGATCAAACCACCTCACACCACATATTGTCCTCAAACATCTCATTTCCAGCACCTCCACCCTCCTGCGCACAACTCTATCCATAGCCCACGCCTCGCAAACATACAACATTGTTGGAACCACTATTCCTTCAAATATACCCATTTTTGCTTTCCGAGATAATGTTCTCGACTTCCACACATTCTTCAAGGCTCACAGAATTTTCGCCCCCTCCCTCACCCTATGATACACTTCCGCCTCCATAGTACCATCCGCTGCCAGATCCACTCCCAGATATCTAAAACACTTTACTTCCTCCAGTTTTTCTCCATTCAAACTTACGTCCCACTTAACTTGACCCTCAACCCTACTCTACCTATTAACCTTCCGCTTATTCGCATTTCCTCTTAACTTTCTTCTTTCACACACTTTACCAAACTCAGTCACCAGCTTCTGCAGTTTCTTACATGAATCAGCCACCAGCGCTGTATCATCAGCGAACAACAACTGACTCACTTCCCAAGCTCTCTCATCCACAGCCTAATGCATATTGCCCCTCTTTCCAAAACTCTTGCATTCACCTCCCTAACAACCCCATCCATAAACAAATTTAACAACCTTGGAGACATCACCTACCCCTGACCCAATCCTACAATCACTGAGAACCAATCACTTTCCTCTCTTCCTACACGTACACATGCCTTACATCCTCGATAAAAACTTTTCAGTGCTTCTAACAACTTGCCTCCCACACCATATATTCTTAGTACCTGCCACGGAGCATCTCTATCAACTCTATCATATGCCTTCACCAGATCCATAAATGCTACATACAAATCCATTTGTTTTTCTAAGTATTTCTCACATACATTCTTCAAAGCAAACATCTGATCCACACATCCTCTACCACTTCTGAAACCACACTGCTCTTCCCCATTCTGATGCTCTGTCCATGCCTTCACCCTCTCAATCAATACCCTCCCATATAATTTACCAGGAATACTCAACAAACTTATACCTCTGTAATTTGAGCACTCACTTTTATCCCCTTTGCTTTTGTACAATGGCACTATGCAAGCATTCCGCCAATCCTCAGGCACCTCACCATGAATAATACATACATTAAATAACCTTACCAACCAGTCAACAATACAGTCACCCCCTTTTTTAATAAATTCCACTGCAATACCATCCAAACCTGCTGCCTTGCCGGCTTTCATCCTCCGTAAAGCTTTTACTACCTCTTCTTTTTTTACCAAATCATTTTCCCTAACGCTCTCACTTTGCACACTACCCCGAACAAAACACCCTATGTCTGCCACCCTATCATCAAACACATTCAACAGACCTTCAAAATACTCACTCCATCTCCTTTTCACATCACCACTACTTGTTATCACCTACCCATTAGACCCCTTCTCTGAAGTTCCCATTTGCTCCCTTGTCTTACGCACTTTATTTACCTCCTTCAAAAACATCTTTTTATTCTCCCTGATATCTAATGATACTCACTCACCCCAACTCTCATTTGCCCTCTTTCACCTATTGCATCTTTTTCTTGACCTCCTGCCTCTTTCTTTTATACCTCTCCCACTCATTTGCATCTTTTCCCGGCAAAAATCGTCCAAATGCCTCTCTCTTCTCTTTCACTAATACTCTTACTTCTTCATCCCACCACTCACTAACTTTTGTAATCAACTCACCATCCACGCTTCTCATGCCACAAGCATCTTTTGCGCAATCCACCACTGCTTCTCTAAATACATCCCATTCCTCCCCCACTCCCCTTACTTCCATTGTTCCCACCTTTTTCCATTCTTTACTCAGTCTTTCCTGGTACTTCTTCACACAAGTCTCCTTCCCAAGGTCATTCACTCTCACCACTCTCTTCACCTCAACATTCCCTCTTCTTTTCTGAAAACCCCCACAAATCTTCACCTTCGCCTCCACAAGATAATGATCAGACATCCCTCCAGTTGCACCTCTCAGCACATTAACATCCAAAAGTCTCTCTTTCGTGCGTCTATCAATTAACACGTAGTCCAATAACGCTCTCTGGCCATCTCTCCTACTTACATACGTATATGTATATCTCGATTTTTAAACCAGGTATTCCCAATCACCAATCCTTTTCCAGCACAGAAATCTACAAGCTCTTCACCATTTCCATTTGCAACACTGAACACTCCATGTATACCAATTATTCCCTCAACTGCCACATTACTCACCTTTGCATTCAAATCACCCATCACTATAACCCGATCTTGTGCATGAAAACCACTAACACACTCATTCAGCTGCTCCCAAAACACTTGCCTCTCATGATCTTTCTTCTTATGCCCAGGTGCATATGCACCAATAATCACCCATCTCTCTCCATCAACTTTCAGTTTTACCCATATCAATCTAGAATTTACTTTCTTACACTCTATCACATATTCCCACAACTTCTGATTCAGGAGTACTGCTACTCCTTCCCTTGCTCTTGTCCTCTCACTAACCGCTGACTTTATTCCCAAGACATTCCCAAACCACTCTTCCCCTGTACCCTTGAGCTTCGTTTCACTAAGAGCCAAAACATCCAGGTTCCTTTCCTCAAACATACTACCTGTCTCTCCTTTTTTCTCATCTTGATTACATCCATACACTTTTAGACACCCCAATCTGAGCCTTCGAGGAGAATGAGCACTATATATATATATATATATATATATATATATATATATATATATATATATATATATATATATATATATATATATATATATATATATATATATATATATATATATATATATATATATATATATATATATATATATATATATATATATATATATATATATATATATATATATTTATATATATATATATATATATATATATATATATATATACATATATATATATATATATATATATATATATATATATATATATATATATATATATATATATATATATATATATATATATATATATATATATATATATTTTTTTTTTTTTTCATACTATTCGCCATTTCTCGCATTAGCGAGGTAGCGCTAAGAACAGAGGACTGGGCCTTTGTGGGAATATCCTCACCTGGCCCCCTTCTCTGTTCCTTCTTTTGTAAAAAAAAAAAAAAAAAAAAAAACGAGAGGGCAGGATTTCCAGCCCCCCGCTCCCTTCCCTTTTAGTCACCTTCTACGACACGCAGGGAATACGTGGGAAGTATTCTTTCTCCCCTATCCCCAGGGATAATATATATATATATATATATATATATATATATATATATATATATATATATATATATATATATATATATATATATATATATATGCATATACATATATTTTTTTTTATTAATTTATTTTGCTTTGTCGCTATATCCCGCGTTAGCGAGTTAGCGCAAGGAAACAGATGAAAGAATGGTCCAACCCACCCACACACACATGTATATACATTCACGTCCATATACGCAATTATACATACCTATACATCTCAATGTACACATATATATACACACACAGACATATACATATATACACATGTACATAATTCATACTGTCTGCCTTTATTTTATCTATTCCCATTGCCACCTCGCCACTCATGGAATAACAACCCTCTTCCTCCTCATGTATTCGAGGTAGCGCTTCGAGAAGACAACAAAGGCCCCATTCGTTTACACTCAGTCTCTAGCTGTCATGTAATAATGCACCGAAACCACAGCTCCCTTTCCACATCTAGGCCCCACAGAACTTTCCGTAGTTTACCCCCGACGCTTCACATGCCCTGGTTCAATCCTTTGACAGCATGTCGACCCCGGTATACCACATCGTTCATATTCACTCTATTCCTTGCACGCCTTTCACCTTCCTGTAGTGTAGTCCCCTATCACTCAAGATCTTTTTCACTCCATCTTTCCACCTCCAATTTGGTCTCCCACTTCTCCTCGTTCCCTCCACCTCTGACACATATATCCTCTTGGTCAATCTTTCCTCACTCATTGTCTCCATGTGACCAAACCATTTTAAAACACCCTCCTCTGCTCTCTCAACCACACTGCTTTTATTTCCACACATGTCTCTTTCCCTTACATTACTTACTCGATCAACCCGCCTCACACCACATATTGTCCTCAAACATCTCCTTTCTAGCACATCCACCCTCCTGCGCACAACTCTATCCATAGCCCACGTCTCACAAACATACAATATATATATATATATATATATATTTTTTTTTTTTTTTTTTTTTTTTATACTTTGTCGCTGTCTCCCGCGTTTGCGAGGTAGCGCAAGGAAACAGACGAAAGAAATGGCCCAACCCCCCCCCATACACATGTACATACACACGTCCACACACGCAAATATACATACCTACACAGCTTTCCATGGTTTACCCCAGACGCTTCACATGCCTTGCTTCAATCCACTGACAGCACGTCAACCCCTGTATACCACATGACTCCAATTCACTCTATTTCTTGCCCTCCTTTCACCCTCCTGCATGTTCAGGCCCCGATCACACAAAATCTTTTTCACTCCATCTTTCCACCTCCAATTTGGTCTCCCTCTTCTCCTCGTTCCCTCCACCTCCGACACATATATCCTCTTGGTCAATCTCTCCTCACTCATTCTCTCCATGTGCCCAAACCATTTCAAAACACCCTCTTCTGCTCTCTCAACCACGCTCTTTTTATTTCCACACATCTCTCTTACCCTTACGTTACTTACTCGATCAAACCACCTCACACCACACATTGTCCTCAAACATCTCATTTCCAGCACATCCATCCTCCTGCGCACATCTCTATCCATAGCCCACGCCTCGCAACCATACAACATTGTTGGAACCACTATTCCCTCAAACATACCCATTTTTGCTTTCCGAGATAGTGTTCTCGACTTCCACACATTTTTCAAGGCTCCCAAAATTTTCGCCCCCTCCCCCACCCTATGATCCACTTCCGCTTCCATGGTTCCATCCGCTGACAGATCCACTCCCAGATATCTAAAACACTTCACTTCCTCCAGTTTTTCTCCATTCAAACTCACCTCCCAATTGACTTGACCCTCACCCCTACTGTACCTAATAACCTTGCTCTTATTCACATTTACTCTCAACTTTCTTCTTCCACACACTTTACCAAACTCAGTCACCAGCTTCTGCAGTTTCTCACATGAATCAGCCACCAGCGCTGTATCATCAGCGAACAACAACTGACTCACTTCCCAAGCTCTCTCATCCCCAACAGACTTCATACTTGCCCCTCTTTCCAGGACTCTTGCATTTACCTCCCTTACAACCCCATCCATAAACAAATTAAACAACCATGGAGACATCACACACCCCTGCCGCAAACCTACATTCACTGAGAACCAATCACTTTCCTCTCTTCCTACACGTACACATGCCTTACATCCTCGATAAAAACTTTTCACTGCTTCTAACAACTTGCCTCCCACACCATATATTCTTAATACCTTCCACAGAGCATCTCTATCAACTCTATCATATGCCTTCTCCAGATCCATAAATGCTACATACAAATCCATTTGCTTTTCTAAGTATTTCTCACATACATTCTTCAAAGCAAACACCTGATCCACACATCCTCTACCACTTCTGAAACCGCACTGCTCTTCCCCAATCTGATGCTCTGTACATGCCTTCACCCTCTCAATCAATACCCTCCCATATAATTTACCAGGAATACTCAACAAACTTATACCTCTGTAATTTGAGCACTCACTCTTATCCCCTTTGCCTTTGTACAGTGGCACTATGCACGCATTCCGCCAATCCTCAGGCACCTCACCATGAGTCATACATACATTAAATAACCTTACCAACCAGTCAACAATACAGTCACCCCCTTTCTTAATAAATTCCACTGCAATACCATCCAAACCTGCTGCCTTGCCGGCTTTCATCTTCCGCAAAGCTTTTACTACCTCTTCTCTGTTTACCAAATCATTTTCCCTAACCCTCTCACTTTGCACACCACCTCGACCAAAACACCCTATATCTGCCACTCTGTCATCAGACACATTCAACAAACCTTCAAAATACTCATTCCATCTCCTTCTCACATCACCGCTACTTGTTATCACCTCCCCATTTACGCCCTTCACTGAAGTTCCCATTTGCTCCCTTGTCTTACGCACCCTATTTACCTCCTTCCAGAACATCTTTTTATTTTCCCTAAAATTTACTGATAGTCTCTCACCCCAACTCTCATTTGCCCTTTTTTTCACCTCTTGCACCTTTCTCTTGACCTCCTGTCTCTTTCTTTTATACTTCTCCCACTCAATTGCATTTTTTCCCTGCAAAAATCGTCCAAATGCCTCTCTCTTCTCTTTCACTAATACTCTTACTTCTTCATCCCACCACTCACTACCCTTTCTAAACAGCCCACCTCCCACTCTTCTCATGCCACAAGCATCTTTTGCGCAATCCATCACTGATTCCCTAAATACATCCCATTCCTCCCCCACTCCCCTTACTTCCATTGTTCTCACCTTTTTCCATTCTGTACACAGTCTCTCCTGGTACTTCCCCACACAGGTCTCCTTCCCAAGCTCACTTACTCTCACCACCTTCTTCACCCCAACATTCACTCCTCTTTTCTGAAAACCCATACTAATCTTCACCTTAGCCTCCACAAGATAATGATCAGACATCCCTCCAGTTGCACCTCTCAGCACATTAACATCCAAAAGTCTCTCTTTCGCACGCCTGTCAATTAACACGTAATCCAATAACGCTCTCTGGCCATCTCTCCTACTTACATAAGTATACTTATGTATATCTCGCTTTTTAAACCAGGTATTCCCAATCATCAGTCCTTTTTCAGCACATAAATCTACAAGCTCTTCACCATTTCCATTTACAACACTGAACACCCCATGCATACCAATTATTCCCTCAACTGCCACATATATATATATATTTATATATATATATTATACTTTATATATATATATATATATATATATATATATATATATATATATATATATATATATATATATATATATATATATATATATATATATATATATATATATATGTTTTAGATATCTGGGAGTGGATCTGTCAGCGGATGGAACCATGGAAGCGGAAGTGGATCATAGGGTGGGGGAGGGAGCGAAAATTTTGGGAGCCTTGAAAAATGTGTGGAAGTCGAGAACATTATCCCGGAAAGCAAAAATGGGTATGTTTGAAGGAATAGTAGTTCCAACAATGTTGTATGGTTGCGAGGCGTGGGCTATGGATAGAGTTGTGCGCAGGAGGATGGATGTGCTGGAAATGAGATGTTTGAGGACAATGTGTGGTGTGAGGTGGTTTGATCGAGTAAGTAACGTAAGGGTAAGAGAGATGTGTGGAAATAAAAAGAGCGTGGTTGAGAGAGCAGAGGAGGGTGTTTTGAAATGGTTTGGGCACATGGAGAGAATGAGTGAGGAAAGATTGACCAAGAGGATATATGTGTCGGAGGTGAAGGGAACGAGGAGAAGAGGGAGACCAAATTGGAGGTGGAAAGATGGAGTGAAAAGGATTTTGTGTGATCGGGGCCTGAACATGCAGGAGGGTGAAAGGAGGGCAAGGAATAGAGTGAATTGGAGCGATGTGGTATACAGGGGTTGACGTGCTGTCAGTGGATTGAATCAGGGCATGTGGAGCGTCCGGGGTGGGCCGTGGAGGGCTGTGTGGGTATGTATATTTGCGTGTGTGGACGTGTGTATGTACATGTGTATGGGGGGGTTGGGCCATTTCTTTCGTCTGTTTCCTTGCGCTACCTCGCAAACGCGGGAGACAGCGACAAAGTATAAAAAAAAAAAAAAAAAAAAAAAAAATATATATATATATATATTGAATCTATGTATGGCTCACGGTGAGGTGCGTGAGGATTGGCGGAATGCGTGCATAGTGCCATTGTACAAAGGCAAAGGTGATAAAGGTGAGTGCTCAAATTACAGAGGTATAATTTTGTTGAGTATTCATGGGAAACTATATGGAAGGGTATTGATTGTGAGGGTGAAAGCATATACAGAGCATCAGACTGGGGAAGAGCAGTGTGGTTTCAGAAATGGTAGAGGATGTGTGGATCAGGTGTTTGCTTTAAAGAATGTTTGTGAGAAATACTTAGGGAAGCAAATGGATTTGTATATAGCATTTAAGGATCTTGAGAAGGAATATGGTAGAGGTCATAGAGATCCTCTGTGGAAGGCATTAAGAATATATGGTGTGGGAGGCAAGTTGTTAGAAACAGTGAAAAGTTTTTTATCGAGGATGTAAGGCATGTGTACGAGTTGGAAGAGAAGAAAGTGATTTGTTCTCAGTGGATGTCGGTTTGCGGCAAGGGTACGTGATGTATATGAAAGTTTAACTTATTGATGGATGGGGTTATCATGGAGGTGAATGCAAGAGTTTTGGGGAATGGGGTAGACATGCAGCCTGGTCTGGATGAGAAAACTTGGGAAGTGAGTCAGTTGTTGTTCGCTGATGATACAGCGCTGGTGGCTGATTCGGGTGAGAAACTGCAGAGGCTGGTGACTGAAGTTGGTAAAATTTTGAGGTAAATTTGAACTGAGAAAACGTGAAGTGTTTTAGATATCTGGTAGTGAATTTGGCAGCGGATGGAACCAAGGAACCAGAAGTCAGGCATAGGGTTGGGCAAGGGGCGAAAGTTCTAGAGGCGCTGAAAAATGTGTGCAAGGCGAAAACATTATCTTGGAAAGCAAAAAAGTGTATGTTTGAAGGAATAGTGGTTCCAGCAATATTATATGGTTGCAAGGCATTGGCTATAGATAGGGTTGTTCGGAGGAAGGTGGATGTGTTGGAAATGAGACGTTTAAGGACAATAAGTGATGTGAGCGAGTTTGATCAAGTAAGTAATGACGCGATAAGAGAGATACGTAGTAAGAAAATAGCACTGTTGAGAGAGAAGAAGAATGTTTTGAAATGGTTTGGTTACATGGAGAGAATTAATGATGAATGATTGACAAAGAGAATTTATGTGTTAGAGGTGGAGGGAACGCGGAGAAGAGGGAGACCAAATTAAAGGTGTAAGAATGGAGTGAAAAGGATTTTGAGTGATCGGTGCCTAGACATGCAGGAGGGTGAAAGGCGTGTAAACAATAGATTGAGTTGGAAAAATGTGGTATCCCGGGGTTGACGTACAGTCAAAGGATTGAACAAGGGTATGTGAAGCATCAGGGTTAAACCATGGAAAATTTTGTGTGGCCTGGAATTGGAAAAGGATATATATATATATATATATATATATATATATATATATATATATATATATATATATATATATCCTTTTCCAATTCCATATATATATATTCTTTCTTTCATACTATTCGCCATTTCCCGCATTAGCGAGGTAGCGTTGAGAACAGAGGACTGGGCCCTTGAGGGAATATCCTCACGTGGGCCCCTTCTATGTTCCCTCTTTTGGAAAATTAAAAAAGAAAGTGAGAGGGGAGAATTTCCAGCCCCCCGCTCCCTCCCTTTTTAGTCGCCTTCTACGACACGCAGGGAATACGTGGGAAGCACTCTTTCTCCCCTATCCCCAGGGACAATATATACATATATACACACATATACATATACATATATATATATATATATATATATATATATATATATATATATACATATGTATACATATATACACATATACATATACACATATATATATATATATATATCATCCCTGGGGACAGGGGAGAAAGAACACCTCCCACGCACTCCCCGCGCGTCGCAGAAGGCGACCGAAAGGGAAGGGAGCGGGGGGCTGGAAATCCTCCCCTCTCGCTTTTTTTTTTTTTTTTTTCCAAAAGAAGGAACAGAGAAGGGGGCCAGGTGAGGGCACATATATATATATATATATATATATATATATATATATATATATATATATATATATATATATATATATATATATATATATATATATGTTAATGTGCTGAGAGGTGCAACTGGAGGGATGACTGATCATTATCTTGAGGAGGCGAAGGTGAAGATTTGTATGGGTTTTAAGAAAAGAAGACTGAATGTTGGGGTGAAGAGTTTGGTAAAAGTAAGTGAGCTTGGGAAGAGACTTGTGTGAGGAAGTACCAGGAGAGACTGAGTATAGAATGGAAAAAGGTGAGAACAAAGGAGGTAAGGGGAGTGGGGTAGGAATGGGATGTATTTAGGGAAACAGTGATGGTTTGCGCAAAAGATGCTTGTGGCATGAGAAGCGTGGGAGGTGGGTTGATTAGAAAGGGTGGTGAGTGGTGGGATGAGGAAGTAAGTTTATTAGTGAAAGAGAAGAGAGAGGCACTTGGACGATTTTTGCAGGGAAAAAATGCAAATGAGTGGGAGATGTATAAAAGAATGAGGCAGGAGGTCAAGAGAAAGGTGCAAGAGGTGAAAAAGAGGGCAATCAAGAGTTGGGGTGAGAGAGTATCATTAAATTTTAGAGAGAATAAAACGATGTTCTAGAAGGAGGTAAATAAAGTGCGTAAGACAAGGGAGCAAGTTGGAACTTCAGTGAAAGGGGCTAATGGGGAGGTGATAACAAGTGGTGGTGATGTGAGAAAGAGATGGAGTGAGTATTTGGAAGGTTTGTTGAATGTGCTTGATGATAGAGTGGCAGATATAGGGTGTTTTGGTCGAGGTGCTGTGCAAAGTGAGAGGGTTAGGGAATATGATTTGGTAAACAGAGAAGAGGTAGTAAAAGCTTTGCGGAAGATGAAAGCCGGCAAGGCAGCAGGGTTGGATGGTATTGCAGTGGAATCTATTAAAAAAAGGGGTGACTATATTGTTGACTACTTGGTAAGGTTATTTAATGTATGTATGATTCATGTCGAGGTGCCTGAGGATTGGCGGAATGCTTGTATAGTGCCATTGTACAAAGGCAAAGGGGATAAGAGTGAGTGCTCAAATTACAGTGGTATAAGTTTGTTGAGTATTCCTGGTAAATTATATGGGAGGGTATTGATTGAGCGGGTTAAGGCATTTACAGAGCACCAGATTGGGGAAGAGAAGTGTGGTTTCAGAAGTGGTAGAGGATGTTTGGATACGGTGTTTGCTTTGAAGAATGTTTGTGAGAAATACTTCGAAAAGCAAATGGATTTGTATGCACCATATATGGATCCGATGAAGGCATATGATAGAGTTGATAGAGATGCTCTGTGGAAGGTACTAAGAATATATGATGTGGGAGGCAAGTTGTTAGAAGCAGTGAAAAGTTTTTATCGAGTATGTAATGCATGTGTACGTGTAGAAAGACAAGAAAGTGATTGGTTCTCAGTGAATGTAGGTTTGCGGCAGGGGTGTGTGATGTCTCCACGGTTGTTTAATTTGTTTATGGATGTGGTTGTTAGGGAGGTGAATGCAAGTATGCAGTCTGATGGGGATGAGAGAGCTTGGGAAGTGATTTAGTTGTTGTTCGCTGATGATACAGCGCTGGTGGCTGATTCATGTGAGAAACAGCATAAGCTGGTGACTGACTTTGGTAACGTGTGTGAAAGAAGAAAGTTAGGAGTAAATGTGAATAAGAGCAAGGTTATTTGGTACATTAGGGATGAGGGTCAAGTCAATTGGGAGGTAAGTTTGAATGGAGAAAAACTGGAGGAAGTAAAATGTTTTAGATATCTGGGGGGTGGATCCGGCAACGGATGAAACCATGGAAGCGCAAATGAATCATAGGGTGGGGGAGGGGGCGAAAATCCTGGAAGCCTTGAAGAATGTCTGGTAGTCGAGAACATTATCTCGGAAAATTAAAAATGGGTATGTTTGAAGGAATAGTGGTTCCAACAATGTTGTATGGTTGCGAGGCGTGGGTTATGGATAGAGTTGTGCGCAGGAGGGTGGACGTGCTGGAAATAAGATGTTTAAGGACAATATGTGGTGTGAGGTGGTTTGATCAAGTAAGTAATGTAAGGTTAAGAGAGATGCGTGGAAATAAAAAGAGCGTGGCTGAGCGAGCAGAAGAGGGTGTTTTGAAATGGTTTGGGCACATGGAGAGAATGAGTGAGGAAAGATTGACCAAGAGGATTTATATGTTGAAGGTGGAGGGAACGAGGAGCAGTGAGAGCCCAAATTGGAGGTGGAAAGATAGAGTGAAAAAGATTTTTAGTGATTTCGGCCTAGACATGCAGGAGGGTGAAAGGCGGGCAAGGAATAGAGTGAATTGAATCGATGTGGTATACCGGGGTCGACGTGCTGTAACTGGATTAAATCAGGGGATGTAAAGCGTCTGGGGTAAACCATGGAACGTTCTGTGGGGCCTGGATGTGGAAAGGGAGCTGTGGTTTCGGGCATTATTACATGACATCTAGAGACTGTGTGTGAACGAATGGGGCCTTTGTTGTCTTTTCTTAGTTCTACCTCGCAAATATAAGGGGGGAGGGGCATGTTATCCCATATGTGGCGAGATGGCGATGGGAATAAATAAAGACTAACAATATTAATTATGTACATGTGTATATATGTATATGTCTGTGTGTGTATATATATTTGTACATTGAGATGTATAGGTATGTATATTTGCGTGTGTGGACGTGTATGTATGTACATGTGTATGGGAGAGGGTTGGGCCATTTCTTTCGTCTGTTTCCTTGCGCTACCTCGTAAACGCGGAAGACAGCGACAAAGGAAAATAATAAAAAAAAATAAAAAAAAGAGGTACATAAGACAACGGAGCAAGTGAGAACTTCAGTGAAGGAGGCTTATGGGGAGGTGATAACAAGTAGTGGTGATGTGAGAAGGAGATGGAGTCAGTATTTTGAAGGTTTGTTGAATGTGTTTGATGATAGAGTGGCAGATATAGGATGTTTTGGTCGAGGTGGTGTGCAAAGTGAGAGGGTTAGGGAAAATGATTTGGTAAACAGAGAAGAGGTAGTAAAAGCTTTGCGGATGATGAAAGCCGGCAAGGCAGCAGGTTTGGATGGTATTGCACTGGAATTTATTGAAAAGGGGGTGACTGTATTGTCGACTGGTTGTTAAGGTTATTTAATGTATTTATGATTCATGGTGTGGTGCCAGAGTATTGGCGTAATGCTTGCATCGTGCCATTGTACAAAGGCAAAGGGGATAAAAGTGAGTGCTTAAATTACAGAGGTGTAAGTTTGTTGAGTATTCCTGGTAAATAATACGGGAGGGTATTGATTGAGAGGGTGAAGGCATGTACAGAACATCAGATTGGTGAAGACCAGTTTGGTTTCAAGAGTGGTAGAGGATATGTGGATCAGGTGTTTGCTTTGAAGAATGTATGTGAGACATACTTAGAAAAGCAAATGGATTTGTATGTATCATTTATGGATCTGGAGAAGGCATATGATACAGTTGATAGAGATGCTCTTTGGAGGGTACTAATAATATATGGTGTGGGAGGCAAGTTGCTAGAAGCAGTGAAAAGTTTTTATCGAGGATGTAAGGCATGTGTACGTGTTGGAAGAGAGGAAAATGATTGGTTCTCAGTGAATATAGAATTGCGGCAGGGGTGTGTGATGTCTCCATCGTTGTTTAATTTGTTTATGGATGGGGTTGTTATTGAGGTAAATGTAAGAGTTTTGGAAAGAAGGGCAAGTATGCAGTCTGTGGTGGATGAGAGAGCTTGGGAAGTCAGTTAGTTATTGTTCGCTGATGATAGAGCGCTGTTGGCTGATTCATGTAAGAAACTGCAGAAGCTGGTGACTTAGTTTGGTAAAGTGTGTGAAAGAAGAAAGTTAAGAGTAAATGTGACAGCACGTCGACTCCGGTATACCACATCGTTCCAATTCACTCTATTTACTGCCCGCCTTTTACTCTCCTGCATGTTCAGGCCCCGATCACTCAAAATCTTTTTCACTCCAGCTTTCCACCTTCAGTTTGGTCTCCCACTTCTCCTATTTCCCTCTACCTCCGACACATACATCCTCTTGGTCAATCTTTCCTCACACATTCTCTCCATGTGACCAAACCATTTCAAAACACCCTCTTCTGCTCTCTCAACTCCGACCTTTTCATTTCCACACATCTCTCTTACCCTTACATTACTTACTCGATCAAACCACCTCACACCACATATTGTCCTCACACATCTCATTTCCAGCACATCCACCCTCCTGCTGACAACTCTATCATAGCCCACGCCTCGCAACAATATAGCATTGTTGGAACCACTATTCCTTCAAACACACCCATTTTGGTTTCCGAGATAATGTTCTCGACTTCCAAACATTCTACAAGGCTCCCAGGATTTTCGCCTTCTCACCCACCCCATGATTCACTTTCGCTTCCATGATCCCATCCGCTGCCAGATCCACTCCCAGATATCTATAACTTTACATCCTCCATTTTTCTCCGCTCAAACTTACCTCCCAGTTGACTTGACCCTCAACCCTACTGTACCTAATAACCTTGCTCTTATTCACATTTACTCTTAACTTTCTTCTTTCACACACTTTACCGAATTCAGTCACCAGCCTCTGCAGTTTCTCACATGAATCAGCCAACAGCGCTGTATCATCAGCGAACAATAACTGACTCACTTCCCAAGCTCTCTCATCCACAACAGACTGTATATTTGCCCTTCTTTCCAAAACTCTTACACTTACCTCAATAACAACCCCATCGATAAACAAATTAAACAACCATGGAGACATCACACACCCCTGCCGCAAACCTACATTCACTGAGAACCAATCACTTTCCTCTCTTCCAACACGTACACATGCCTTATATCATCGATAAAAACTTTTCACTGCTTCTAACAACTTGCCTCCCACACCATATATTCTTAGTACCCTCCAGAGAGCATCTCTATCAACTGTATCATATGCCCTCTCCAGATCCATAAATGCTACATACAAATCCATTTGCTTTTCTAAGTATTTCTCACATACTTTCTTTAAAGCAAACACCTGATCCACACATCCTCTACCACTCTTGAATCCACACTGCTCTTCCCCAATCTGATGCTCTGTACATGCCTTCACCCTCTCAGTCAATACCCTCCCTTATAATTTATCAGGAATACTCAACAAACTTACACCTCTGTAATTTGAGCACTCACTTTTATCCCCTTTGCCTTGGTACAATGGCACTATGCAAGCATTACCTCAATCCTCTGGCACCTCACTATGAATCATAAATGCAATAAATAACCTTACCAACCAGTCAACAATACAGTCACCCTTTTTAACAAATTCCAGTGCAATACCATCCAAACCTGCTGCCTTGCCGGCTTTCATCTTCCGCAAAGCTTTTACTACCTCTGCTCTGTTTACCAAATCATTTTCCGTAACCCTCTCACTTTGCACACCACCTCGACCAAAACATCCTATATCTGCCACTCTATCATCAAACACATTCAACAAACCTTCAAAATACTGACTCCATGTCCTTCTCACATCACCACTACTTGTTATCACCTCCCCATAAGCCCCCTTCACTGAAGTTCTCACTTGATCCGTTATCTTATGCACTTTATTGTTTTTATTTTTTTATATTATTTTGCTTTGTCGCTGTTTTCCGCGTTTACGAGGTAGCGCATGGAAACAGACGAAAGAAATGGCCCAACCCTCCCCAATACATATGTACATACATACACGTCCACACACGCAAATATACATACCTATACATCTCAATGTACAAATATATATATACACACACAGACATATACATATATACACATGTACATAATAAATACTGTCTGTCTTTATTTATTCCCATCGCCACCTCACCTTATATATGGAATAACATGCCACTTCCCCATCATATGTGCGAGGTAGCACTAGGAAAAGACAACAAAGGCCCCATTCGTTCATACTCAGTCTCTAGCTGCCATGTAAAATGCCCGAAACCACAGCTCCCTTTCCACGTCCAGGCCCCACAGAACGTTCCAAGGTTTACCCCAGACGCTTTACATGCCCTGATTCAATCCAACTACAGCACGTCGACCCCGGTATCCCACATCGATCCAATTCACTCTATTCCTTGCCCGCCTTTCACCCTCCTGCATGTTCAGGCCGAAATCACTAAAAATCTTTTTCACTCTATCTTTCCACCTCCAATTTGGGCTCTCACTGCTCCTCATTCCCTCCACCTTCGACACATAAATCCTTTTGGTCAATCTTTCCTCACTCATTCTCTCCATGTGACCAAACCATTTCAAAACACCCTCTTCTGCTCTCTCAACCACGCTCTTTTTATTTCCACACATCTCTCTTACACTTACATTACTTACTCGATCAAACCACCTCACACCACATAATGTCCTCAAACATCTCATTTCCAGCACGTCCACCCTCCTGCGCACAACTCTATACATAGGCCACGCCTCGGAACCATATAACATTGTTGGAACCACTATTCCTTCAAACATACCCATTTTTAATTTTCCGAGATAATTTTCTCGATTACCAGACATTCTTCAAGGCTTCCAGGATTTCCCCCCCTCCCCCACCCTATGATTCATTAGCGCTTCCATGGTTCCATCCATTACCGGATCCACTCCCAGATATCTAAAACATTTTACTTCCTCCAGTTTTTCTCCATTCAAACTTACCTCCCAATTGACTCGACCCACATCCCTACTGTACCAAATGACCTTGCTCGTATTCACATTTACTCCTAACTTTCTTCTTTCACACACTTTACCAAAGTCAGTCACCAGCTTATGCTGTTTCTCACATGAATCAGCCACCAGCGCTGTATCATCAGCGAACAACAACTGAATCACTTCACAAGCTCTCTCATCCCCAACAGACTACATACTTGCCCCTCTTTCCAAATTTCATGCATTCACCTCCCTAAGAACCCCATCCATAAACAAATTAAACAACCATGGAGACATCACACACCCCTGCCGCAAACCTACATTCACTGAGAACCAATCACTTTCCTCTCTTCCTACACGTATACATGCCTTACATCCTCGACAAAACCTTTTCACTGCTTCTAAAAACTTGCCTCCCACATCATATATTCTTAATACCTTCCACAGAGCATCTCTATCAACTCTATCAAATGCCTTCTCTAGATCCATAAATGCTACATACAAATCCATTTGCTTTTCTAAGTATTTCTCACATACATTCTTCAAAGCAAACACCTGATCCACACATCCTCTACCACTTCTGAAACCACACTGCTCTTCCCCACTCTGATGCTCTGTTCATGCCTTCACCCTCTCAATCAATACCCTCCCATATGATTTACCAGGAATACTCAACAAACTTATACCTCTGTTATATGAGCACTCACTCTTATCCCCTTTGCCTTTGTACAATGGCACTATGCACGAATTCCGCCAATCCTCAGGCACCTCACCATGAGTCATACATACATTAAATAACCTTACCAACCATTCAATAATACAGTCACCCCCTTTTTTAATAAATTCCACTGCAATACCATCCAAAGCTGCTGCCTTGCCGGCTTTCATCTTCCGCAAAGCTTTTACTACCTCTTGTCTGTTTACCAAATCATTTTCCCTAACCCTCTCACTTTGCACACCACCTCGACCAAAACACCCTATATCTGCCACTCTATCATCAAACATATTCAACAAACATTCAAAATACTCACTCCATCTCCTTCTCACATCACCACTACTTGTTATCACCTCCCCATTTGTGCCCTTCACTGAAGTTCCCATTTGCTCCCTTGTCTTACGCACTTTATTTACCTCCTTCCAGAACATCTTTTTATTCTCCCGAAAATTTAATGATACTCTCTCACCCCAAGTCTCATTTGCCCTGTTTTTCACCTCTTGCACCTTTCTCTTGACCTCCTGTCTCTTTCTTTTATACATCTCCCACTCAATTGCACTTTTCCCCTGCAAAAATCGTCCAAATGCCTCTCTCTTCTCTTTCACTTACAATCTTACTTCTTCATCCCACCACTCACTACCCTTTCTAATCAACCCACCTCCCACTCTTCTCATGCCACAAGCATCTTTTGCGCAATCCATCACTGATTCCCTAAATACACCCCATTCCTCCCCCACTCCCCTTACTTCCATTGTTCTCACCTTTTTCCAGTCAGTACTCAGTCTCTCCTGGTACTTCCTCACACAAGTCTCCTTCCCAACTTCACTTACTCTCACCCCCCTCTTCACCCCATCATTCACTCTTCACCCCAACATTCACTCCTCACACATACAAATCTTCACCTTAGCCTCCCCAAGATAATGATCAGACATCCCTCCAGTTGCACCTCTCAGCACATTGACATGCAAAAGTCTCTCTCTCTCGCGCCTGTCAATTAACACGTAATCCAATAACGCTCTCTGGCCATCTCTCCTACTTACATACGTATACTTATGTATATCTCGCTTTTTAAACCAGGTATTCCCAATCACCAGTCCTTTCTAAGCATATAAATCTACAAGCTCTTCACCATTTTCATTTACAACACTGAACACCCCATGTATACCAATTATTCCCTCAACTGCCACATTACTCACCTTTGCATTCAAATCACTCATCACTATACCTCGGTCTCGTGCATCAAAACCACTAACACACTCATTCAGCTGCTCCCAAAACACTTGCCTCTCATGATCTTTCTTCTCATGCCCAGGTGCATATGCACCAATAATCACCCATCTCTCTCCATCAACTTTCAGTTTTACCAATATTAATCAAGAATTTACTTTCTTACATTCTATCACATACTCCCACAACTCCTGTTTCAGGAGTACTGCTACTCCTTCCCTTGCTCCTGTCCTCTCACTAACCTCTGACTTTACTCCCAAGACATTCCCAAACTACTCTTCCCCTTTACCCTTGAGCTTCGTTTCACTCAGAGCCAAAACATCCAGGTCCTTTCCTCAAACATACTACCTATCTCTCCTTTATTCACATCTTGGTTTCATCCACACACATTTAGACACCCCACTCTGAGCCTTCGAGGAGGATGA
>NC_092236.1:34700624-34709039 GCF_036320965.1 Panulirus ornatus
ACAAGAAAATAGTGAAATTGGAAAAAATGTAGCTTAGACATTGAAGCTTATTGATACAGTGGTTAAATTGATGAGAACTACTATTGACGCTTGTGTAAATAAATTAAACATTTCCTTTCCATAGCCAGAGGTTGAACCATTATGTGACATTCATTTTTTCATTTCATTTCAAGCTAGAAGTTTCAGTTTTCTAAATTGTTTCTTACATTTTTCACATGTATATATATGTATGTGTGTGTGTGTGTATATGTGCGTGTGTGTGTGTATGTGTGTGTATGTGTATATATATATGTATATTATCCCTGGGGATAGGGGTGAAAGAATACTTCCCACGCATTCCTCGCGTGTCGTAGAAAGCGACTAGAGGGGACGGGAGCGGGGGGCCAGAAATCCTCCCCTCCTTGTATTATTTTTTTTCTTTTTTTAACTTTCTAAAATGGGAAACAGAAGAAGGAGTCACGCGGGGAGTGCTCATCCTCCTCGAAGGCTCAGATTGGGATGCCTAAATGTGTGTGGATGTAACCAAGATGTGAAAAAAGGAGAGATAGGTAGCATGTTTGAGGAAAGGAACCTGGATGTTTTGGCTCTGAGTGAAACGAAGCTCAAGGGTAAAGGGGAAGAGTGGTTTGGGAATGTCTTGGGAGTAAAGTCAGGGTTTAGTGAGAGGACAAGAGCAAGGGAAGGAGTAGCAGTACTCCTGAAACAGGAGTTGTGGAAGTATGGGATAGAATGTAAGAAAGTAAATTCTCGATTAATATGGGTAAAACTGAAAGTTGATGGAGAGAGATGGGTGATTATTGGTGCATATGCACCTGGGCATGAGAAGAAAGATCATGAGAGGCAAGTGTTTTGGGAGCAGCTGAATGAGTGTGTTAGTGGTTTTGATGCACGAGACCGGGTTATAGTGTTGGGTGATTTGAATGCAAAGGTGAGTAATGTGGCAGTTGAGGGAATAATTGGTATACATGGGGTGTTCAGTGTTGTAAATGGAAATGGTGAAGAGCTTGTAGATTTATGTGCTGAAAAAGGACTGATGATTGGGAATACCTGGTTTAAAAAGCGAGATGTACATAAGTATACTTATGTAAGTAGGAGAGATGGCCAGAGAGCGTTATTGGATTACATGTTAACTGACAGGCGCGCGAAAGAGAGACTTTTGGATGTTAATGTGCTGAGAGGTGCAACTGGAGGGATGTCTGATCATTATCTTGTGGAGGCTAAGGTGAAGATTTGTATGGGTTTTCAGAAAAGAAGAGTAAATGTTGGGGTGAAGAGGGTGGTGAGAGTAAGTGAGCTTGGGAAGGAGACTTGTGTGAGGAAGTACCAGGAGAGACTGAGTACAGAATGGAAAAAGGTGAGAACAATGGAAGTAAGGGGAGTGGGGGAGGAATGGGATGTATTTAGGGAATCAGTGATGGATTGCGCAAAAGATGCTTGTGGCATGAGAAGAGTGGGAGGTGGGTTGATTAGAAAGGGTAGTGAGTGGTGGGATGAAGAAGTAAGAGTATTAGTGAAAGAGATGAGAGAGGCATTTGGACGATTTTTGCAAGGAAAAAATGCAATTGAGTGGGAGACGTATAAAAGAAAGAGACAGGAGGTCAAGAGAAAGGTGCAAGAGGTGAAAAAAAGGGCAAATGAGAGTTGGGGTGAGAGAGTATCATTAAATTTTAGGGAGAATAAAAAGATGTTCTGGAAGGAGGTAAATAAAGTGCGTAAGACAAGGGAACAAATGGGAACTTCAGTGAAGGGCGCAAAATAGGGAGGTGATAACAAGTAGTGGTGATGTGAGAAGGAGATGGAGTGAGTATTTTGAAGGTTTGTTGAATGTGTTTGATGATAGAGTGGCAGATATAGGGTGTTTTGGTCGAGGTGGTGTGCAAAGTGAGAGGGTTAGGGAAAATGAGTTGGTAAACAGAGAAGAGGTAGTAAAAGCTTTGCGGAAGATGAAAGCCGGCAAGGCAGCAGGTTTGGATGGTATTGCAGTGGAATTTATTAAAAAAGGGGGTGACTGTATTGTTGACTGGTTGGTAAGGTTAATGTATGTATGACTCATGGTGAGGTGCCTGAGGATTGGCGGAATGCGTGCATAGTGCCAATGTACAAAGGCAAAGGGGATAAGAGTGAGTGCTCAAATTACAGAGGTATAAGTTTGTTGAGTATTCCTGGCAAATTATATGGGAGAGTATTGATTGAGAGGGTGAAGGCATGTACAGAGCATCAGATTGGGGAAGAGCAGTGTGGTTTCAGAAGTGGTAGAGGATGTGTGGATCAGGTGTTTGCTTTGAAGAATGTATGTGAGAAATACTTAGAAAAGCAAATGGATTTGTATGTAGCATTTATGGATCTGGAGAAGGCATATGATAGAGTTGATAGAGATGCTCTGTGGAAGGTATTAAGAATATATGGTGTTGGAGGCAAGTTGTTAGAAGCAGTGAAAAGTTTTTATCGAGGATGTAAGGCATGTGTACGTGTAGGAAGAGAGGAAAGTGATTGGTTCTCAGTGAATGTAGGTTTGCGGCAGGGGTGTGTGATGTCTCCATGGTTGTTTAATTTGTTTATGGATGGGGTTGTTAGGGAGGTGAATGCAAGAGTTTTGGAAAGTGCGGCAAGTATGAAGTCTGTTGGGGATGAGAGAGCTTGGGAAGTGAGTCAGTTGTTGTTCGCTGATGATACAGCGCTGGTGGCTGATTCATGTGAGAAACTGCAGAAGCTGGTGACTGAGTTTGGTAAAGTGTGTGAAAGAAGAAAGTTAAGAGTAAATGTGAATAAGAGCAAGGTTATTAGGTACAGTAGGGTTGAGGGTCAATTCAATTGGGAGGTGAGTTTGAATGGAGAAAAACTGGAGGAAGTGAAGTGTTTTAGATATCTGGGAGTGGATCTGGCAGCGGATGGAACCATGGAAGGGGAAGTGGATCATAGGGTGGGGGAGGGGGCGAAAATTCTGGGAGCCTTGAAGAATGTGTGGAAGTCGAGAACATTATCTCGGAAAGCAAAAATGGGTATGTTTGAAGGAATAGTGGTTCCAACAATGTTGTATGGTTGCGAGGCGTGGAGTATGGATAGAGTTGTGCGCAGGAGGATGGATGTGCTGGAAATGAGATGTTTGAGGACAATGTGTGGTGTGAGGTGGTTTGATCGAGTAAGTAACGTAAGGGTAAGAGAGATGTGTGGAAATAAAAAGAGCGTGGTTGAGAGAGCAGAAGAGGGTGTTTTGAAATGGTTTGGTCACATGGAGAGAATGAGTGAGGAAAGATTGACCAAGAGGATATATGTGTCGGAGGTGGAGGGAACGAGGAGAAGAGGGAGACCAAATTGGAGGTGGAAAGATGGAGTGAAAAAGATTTTGTGTGATCGCGGCCTGAACATGCAGGAGGGTGAAATGAGGGCAAAGAATAGAGTGAATTGGATCTATGAGGTATACCGGGGTTGACGTGCTGTCAGTGGATTGAATCAAGGCATGTGTATGGGGTGGGTTGGGCCATTTCTTTCGTCTGTTTCCTTGCGCTACCTCGCAAACGCGGGAGACAGCGACAAAGCAAAAAAAAAAAAATATATGTATATATATACATATGAAAAATGTAAGAAATAATTTAGAAAACTGAAACTTTAGCTTGAAATGAAATGAAAAATGAATGTCACATAATGGTTCAACCCCTGGCTATGGAGAAGGGAAATGTGTGATTTATTTACACAAACGTCAATAGTTGTTTTCATCAATTTAACCACTGTATCATACTGCCTGGTCCACTTCTCTTATCATGAAACTGGAATATTGGCCTATGATGTTTCTCAATTGTCTTCATTACACAAAGTACAACCATATCTTCAATACATGAGGGTAGGTAGTTGGTCATCTGCCATAATAAAGCCTTGACAGACTAAAAGTTTATCTGGACCTCAACTTTTCTAGTACATTCATGAAAAACACCTTTTTGCTTTCCATCTCTATCACTTTGAAAAAAAAAAAAAAATGCTCCCTTTCTTCACATTTCAATGAAAAAATAAGCTTCAATGTCTAAGCTACATTTTTTTCCAATTTCACTATTTTCTTGTCAGAGCGCAATGTATGAAAACTATCACTCCAGTAACACAACTATAAACATTTACTTCCCCTTTAAAAAAGTTCTGGGGAAGTCTGTCTCGATACACTGCCGGTCACTCTACCACCTGGCGAGGTTTGTGTTGCAATGGTTCTTGATTCACAAAAGCAGTAGCATCACTGGTGGGCGGAAGAACATTCTTGTAACCAAAGCGAGGATCACATTCTGTGCAACTACTTGTACCAATAACATTTAATAATTACCTTTATCACTGTAGAAAAAAATCCACCCCACAACAAATTCCGAGTTTTAAATTACACTTACAAATCCTATTACTTTTTCATGGTCTCCACAGCGATGTCCAAAGCCACATTGTAAGATATCTAAATATGCTTATTTCTCTTTCAATACTTCTTAAAACAGTCAATGAAGCAAGCTAAGATATACTGCAACATAAATCAAAGTTAACTTATAACAATAATGAAGTTTTAGTCCAAATGTAACAGCAATAACAAATGGTACTACTCAGCTTGCCAATGGCGGCATTATTTTTTCTCCAAGATTACTAAGCTGAAGGTCAGTCATGTCATTCCAGGCTTAAATGAGCAGAGGGTTGGTTATCCTATTTTCAAGCTTAGGAAGCTTAGAGCTGGTCCACTACTACTTCTACTACTAATGATAATAGAAATAATATTAAAAATAATAAATTCACATACACTGTGAATGACATTACACATCTAACTGCAAACTATCATCTGATATTATCTCATAAACATGTACACAGGAAATATATGAAAAATATCTGACAAGTAACCACAAGCAACTTCGCTATTATTTTCATTTTTCAATCATGACCAATATAATATAATTCAATCAGATTTGGAAACGTAATGGGCAGGTTCTTGAAGCTGCGTTATAAACTTTAGTCCGTCTCTTACCTATGACATTCCAGGATTATATATATATATATATATATATATATATATATATATATATATATATATATATATATATATATATATATATATATATATATATATATATATATATATATATATATATATATTTATTTATTTATTTATTTTGCTTTGTCGGTGCCTCCCCCGTCAGCGAGGTAGCGCAAGGAATCAGACGAAAGAAATGTCCCAACCCACCCCAATACACATGTATATACATACACGTCCACACACGCAAATATACATACCCGATACATCTCAGTGTACACATACATATTCACACACAGACACATACATATATACCCATGCACACAATTCACACTGTCTGTCTTTATTCATTCCCATCGCCACCTCGCCAAACATGGAATACCATACCCCTCCCCCCACATGTGTGCGAGGTAGCGCTAGGAAAAGACAACAAAGGCCCCATTCGTTCACACTCAGTCTCTAGCTGTCATGCAATAATGCCCGAAACCACAGCTCCCTTTCCACATCCAGGCCCCACACAACTTTCCATGGTTTACCCCAGACGCTTCACATGCCCTGATTCAATCCACTGACAGCACGTCAACCCCGGTATGCCACATCGATCCAATTGACTCTATTCCTTGCCCGCCTTTCACCCTCCAGCATGTTCAGGCCCCGATCACTCAAAATCTTTTTCACTCCATCTTTCCACCTCCAATTTGGTCTCCCACTTCTCCTCGTTCCCTCCACCTCCGACATATATATCCTCTTGGTCAATCTTTCCTCACTCATTCTCTCCATGTGCCCAAACCATTTCAAAACACCCTCTTCTGCTATCGTAACCACGCGCTTTTTAAATATATGTATATACAATATATATATATATATATATATATATATATATATATATATATATATATATATATATATATATATATATATATATATATATATATATATATATACACTTTCTTTTTTTTTTTTTTGCTTTGTTGCTGTCTCCCGAGTTTGCGAGGTAGCGCAAGGAAACAGGCGAAAGAAATGGCCCAGCCCACCACCATACACAATGTATATACATACACGTCCACACACGCAAATATACATACCTATACATCTCAATGTACACATATACGTACACACACAGACACATTCATATATACCCATGCACACAATTCACACTATCTGTCTTTATTCATTCCCATCCCCACCTCGCCACACATCGAATACCATCCATCTCCCCCCTCATGTGTGCAAGGTAGCACTAGGAAAAGACAACAAAGGCCCCATTCATTCACACTCAGTCTCTAGCTGTCATGCAATAATGCGCGAAACCACAGCTCCCTTTCCACATCCAGGCCCCACACAACTCTCCATGTTTTACCCCAGACGCTTCACATACCCTGATTCAATCCACTGACATCACGTCAAACCCGGTATACCACATCGATCCAATTCACTCTATTCCTTGCCCGCCTTTCACCCTCCTGCATTTTCAGGCTCCGATATATATATATATATATATATATATATATATATATATATATATATATATATATATATATATATATATATATATATATATATATAATATATTTTTTATTCATTTTTTTTATTTTTTACTTTGTCGCTGTCTCCCGCGTTTGCGAAGTAGCGCAAGGAAACAGACGAAAGAAATGGCCCAACCCACCCCCATACACAATGTATATATATACACGTCCACACACGTAAAAATACATACCTATACATCTCAATGTACACATATATGTACACACACAGACACATAAGTATATACCCATGCATACAATTCACACTGTCTGCCTTTATTCATTCCCATCGCCACCTCGACACACATGGAATACCATCCCCCTCACCCATCATGCGTGCAAGGTAGCACTAGGAAAAGACAACAAAGGCCATATTCGTTCACACTCAGTCTCTACCTGTCATGCAATAATGCCCGAAGCCACAGCTCCCTTTCCACATCCAGGCCCCACACAACTTTCCATGGTTTACCACAGACGCTTCACATGCCCTGATTCAATCCACTGAGAGCACGTCAACCCCGGTATACCACATCGATCCAATTCACTCTATTCCTTGCCCTCCTTTCACCCTCCTGCATGTTAAGGCCCCGATCACACAAAATCTTTTTCACTCCATCTTTCCACCTCCAATTTGGTCTCCAACTCCTCGTTCCCTCCACCTCCGACACATATATCCTCTTGGTCAATCTTTCCTCACTCATTCTCTCCATGTGCCCAAAACATTTCAAAATACCCTCTTCTGCTCTCTCAACCTCGCTCTTTTTTTTCCACACATCTCTCTTACCCTTACATTACTTACTCGATCAAACCACCTCACACCACACATTGTCCTCAAACATCTCATTTCAAGCATATCCACCCTCCTGCGCACAACTCTATCCATAGCCCACGCCTCGCAACCATACAACATTGTTGAAACCAATATTCCTTCAAGCATACCCATTTTTGCTTTCCGAGATAATGTTCTCGACTTCCACACATTCTTCAAGGTCTCCCAGGATTTTAGCCCCCTCCCCCACCCTATGATTCACTTCCGCCTCCACGGTTCCACCCGCTGCCAGATCCACTCCTAGATATCTAAAACACTTTCCTTCCTCCCATTTTTCTCCATTCAAACTTACCTCCCAAATGACTTGACCCTAAACCCTACTGTACCTAATAACCTTGCTCTTATTCACATTTACTCTTAACTTTCTTCTTTCACACACTTTACCAAACTCAGACAACACCTTCTGCAGTTTCTCACATGAATCAGCCACCAGCGCTGTATCATCAGCGAACAACAACTGACTCACTTCCCAAGCACTCTCATCCACAACAGACTTAATACTCGCCCCTCTTTCCAAAACTCTTGCATTCACCTCCCTAACAACCCCATCCATAAACCAATTAAACAACCATGGAGACATCACACACCCCTGCCGCAAACCTATCACTGAGAACCAAACACTTTCCTCTCTTCATACACGTACACGTGCCTTACATCCTCGATAAAAACTTTTCACTGCTTCTAACAGCTTGCATCGTACACCATATATTCTTAATACCTTCCACAGAGCATCTCTATCAACTCTATCATATGCCTTCTCCAGATCCATAAATGCTACATACAAATCAATTTGCTTTTCTAAGTATTTCTCACATGCATTCTTCAAAGCAAACACATGATCCACACATCCTCTACCACTTCTGAAACCACACTGATCTTCCCCAATCTGATGCTCTGTACATGCCTTCACCCTCTCAATCAATACCCTGCCATATAATTTACCAGGAATACTCAACAAACTTATACCTCTGCAATTTGAGCACTCACTCTTATCCCCTTTGCCTTTGTACATTGGCACTATGCACGCATTAGGCCAATCCTCAGGCACCTCACCATGCGTCATACATACATTGCCAACC